>NW_017257076.1:26060-36377 GCF_001594055.1 Mycetomoellerius zeteki | reverse complement strand
TGTGTGTGTGTGTGTGTGTGTGTGTGTGTGTGTGTGTGTGTGTGTGTGTGTGTGTGTGTGAAGTTGTATTTTTCCAGGAAAATATAATTTGTAAAAATAATTTCATACTAATCGAATTAAATCAAGTAAACAGATAACTATGTAACGCAATTTCGCATAAAATTTGCTATTAATAATTTATGTGGTTCAGTTATTTCATTGTAACAAAATATTCTTTTTCATATTCTACTCTTTTTTTAAGAATTTTTAAGAATTTTGATATTTATCTATTCAAACTACCGTTGCGTTTACAAACCGTTGCGTTACACGCAGAGATATTTTTTGCTAGTAAATGTTCCGTATTTTAGGGTTCTACGTCACGGAATTTCCGTGACCCTTTTTCTTTATCCCATAAATGCAAAAAAGGTTCTACTGCCCTAAAAGACAAATCATTTTACTGTTACCTGCTATCTGTGTCAGTCGTATCTTGACGCGGCAAACCGTAAATATGAAAGGTTTAGGATATGCTTGATGAAAAAAACATAAAAAGATTTTTTGTTGTAAAACATTTGCAACAAAAAAAAGAATAAGAAGCTATGTTAATAAAAAAATTTGCAAAATACAAAACTGCAGGAAATTGTCTTTAGCAAAATCTTTCTATAAGTTAATATTTTTTCTTAAATTTCGATCTTCGCAAGAAGACAGATTAAAACGTTTCAATTTGTATTCTTTTGATTTTTGTTGGTTGGTAAACCCTTATTTATGACACCCGAGATTCATAATAAATCTACATTTAAGTAAGCAAATAAAACTATTGAAAGAGTATTTGAAAAGATTCTTTTACTTTTTCTAAAAAGACAGAATCTTTTGTTTCTTAACAAGTATTTCAATAGGTAGAGACTCGGTAGAGAAAATTTATGAAGACTTTACAAGATGTCGAGGTTGCGTCAAAATATTTTCTGAAAAATTCACGAAAGAATCAAATGAAAAATGCGCATTTATTAGCGAATTCGTTAAGCCGTCATGATGTCGCAACAGTAACGGAATAACCAGTGCACTTACCGCGTATCGCAATCATTTGCGTCACGCTAATTGTTGTATAACTTTCGATCTGGCCGGCGTCGATGCCTCCGCCCTACGATCACGGTGGAAGTGTCGGCGCGGACGCTCTCCTGCTTCTTCTCTTTTCTTTTTTTCCTTGAAACGATATATGTATATATAAAACGCTGAATTACACGCGCGCGTACGGAATAGCGGTCGCTCCGGAGGGGGGTTCCCTTCCCGACGAAGAAGAGAAGCCCCACTTCTGACGAAACAGTTGGTTACACTTTCGTTGCTGCGACTAGTGGTACCACCTCGACCACCTTCTTCCTATGTGAGAATCGGCAAACGAGCCACTGCGGCGCACATCACTGTATTCGACATGTTAAAAAAATTAATTAGTAATATGAACTTGGGGAGGATTCTAAATTAATAATTCTACTTTAAATCGGGGGGGTTCTTCTCATTTCACTTTATTTTACCTTTTGTTATTATATTCCTTATTTTTATTCATTTATTCTTTCTATATTCATCGGCTAGGATCTTCTAACCCTACAGGAATAAATAGAGATTAGTGTAAGTTCCTTCCCTAATACATTAAGGTAATAAACGTACAGAAATAGAGATTTATGTAAGTACATTCCTACATTTTATTCAAGGAACGTTCTTAGGACGTAGGAATATTCTGTGAATGTTCTTTGGAACGTCCCTTGGAGATCTGTGTTATTAGGGTTTCCATATTTATTTCTTTATTCTTCTTGGATATATTTTCATTTTGCCTCCTCCCTGCTTTATAGTTTGCTACAAATGACGCTCTTGATGTTGAATGAATATGATGAATATGATGAATATGAATTATTCAATCGAAAAAAAGACTTAGTATATGGAGAAAAATCGGAGAAGAACATTAAGATCGTCATTTGCAGCAAACTATAAAGCAACCCCAGATCATGATGCTGCCTTCTCCTGCACGGAGGGGTGCTCATGATCTGGGTTGCTTTAATTGGTCAGAAGTAGGAAATTTGGTGAAAATCAATGGCGTTATGACCGCAGATACCTACATCGATATTCTTCGTGAAAATCCGATAGATATTATTGCTTCATGTCGGATTGGAAGATAATTTTATCTTCCAGCAAGACAATGATTCAAAGTATACGATAAAAAGATGTTATGAAATCCACGACAGAATTAAACTTCTTGATTGGACTCCACAATCACTTGGACATCGAATCCCATAGAAAATCTATAGTCCATTTTGGATAAGAAGATTGATAAAATCGGAGTGATTGATAAGGAAAAAAATTATTTCGCGGCGCTTCAAAACACCTGCGAAAAGATAGATGAAAAATACATTCAAAACCTTGTGGAGAATATATCAAGATGACTTCAGGCAGTAATCAAAGCGAAAAGAAGTTATACTAAATATTAAAATGCATTTTTTTGCTTTTTCTAATTTTCTTCAAATTTTATTAATAAAAAATAAATATGGTCTCTTTTTTTGTCCTAATATTAAGTAAAATATTTCTCAAAAAAATTAAATATAAATTAATTTAAACAAGAGAAAGAACAATCTGTTATAAACATTAAAATTTTGTTAATAACCAACTGTCCGAGCTAAATTATTTCAAGTTCTTTTCATTTTTTCACAATTTTTTGAAATAAAAACTTATAATATTACAGCGATCTCTCTTTTTTTTGTCAGTCACTGTATGTTGTATAGACTTTATTTAAAATTTGATCCAAGAGATTTGAATTTTATTTTGGTTCAGTGTTAATAAATTGCTACCAATAATAAAATAAACCAATAATAAATTATCTACGATAATTGCGTGAAAACTTGTATAAAAATGTTATAAATTTTGAATTTTTAAGTTCGGAGGAAATGTGAGTGAAGAAATGCGAATGAAACAAATGCGAGAAGTTTCATTTGTGTTGTCCAAGCGAATTTCATTCTAAGTGTATCAAAGAAACTTATTACTCTATATATTCTTTTTCTTCTAATAAACCTTAATTTTTCTTCTTTGAAACCGAGTTATTCTTAACTCTTTTGTATCCTTCTTTCTTTCGAGAGAACATCAATTACAAGGCCATACTTTTATTCTTCTTAAAAATCGTTCAGTATAAAATATTTTGACCTTTTTTCTGCTAACGTAACATTCTTTTAATTGTTATTCTTGAGTGTGAAATTTCTTTTATTTATTTTACGGAAAAAGGACTGCGAGCGAAACTGTTTCGTAAAATGGTTTCATCTGCAACGCTTGTGGTACCTATAACATGTTAAAAACTTGACGAATAACACGTAAACTTGCGCGTGTTCAGACGCGTGGTAGCACACATTTCCTACAGATGTTGAGAATTTTCATGAACCTTGAAAATTAACAGTTACGCACTTCGGGGGGGGGGATGCTTAATTATTTCTTTTTCAAAATATTCAAGGAGAATTTATTGTTATATTCAACGCATTTTCCTTGCAAAAACATATGTATAAGAAGCAGCAGGGGTGTGTTTTGCTACATAGTACAAAGTGATACGTTCTTTATATTTGTCAACCGTATCATCGCTTATATAATGTGGACCTTCCTTGAATTTTTAACTTATCTTCTTATTTGTGCTCAAAGCACAGCTTAATTTATTCTTAGTTTATTCGATGTGCAGCGAAAATAGTAATGAATAAAATCGTGTCTTTCCTCAATTAAAATTTGGTCATTAATGTTCACTTCAAACCTGATGTTTTATATTAAAAGAGTGGTAAAAAATAGATCAACAATAATTAATAAAACAATTATTCTAATTTCAAAATCGTAGTCTCTACACTGAAAAAAAAACTTAAAAATTTATTTATGAGAAATATATTTATTTCACTGAAATAATTAATCTTTATTTAAATATGGTGAAATAAAACTTTATTTCTAGCAAATAAGCCATCTATTTTATTTGTTTACAATTAATGAGATATATATATTTTACAGAAATGTATATTTTGTTATCACAATCAAATTTTTTTATAACCTTTTTAAATATCGAAGAAAATGTTGTAACATTTGCTTCACAATATTTTGACATTTTTCTTTCAATGTATTCTTTACAATATATTTGGACGATTATAATAGGAAATAATTTATAATTAATTCATTCTATTACAAATGTTAAAAAGGAGAGATTGAATGAACATGAAAGACATGACTTAAATCTAGACGATATAGGTATAGCCAATTTTCAATTTTATTATGTTTAAATAACTCGGCCAACACTGTGACAAATAAGCAAAGCCAGATGTTTCTATTCTAAAGCTCGTTTTCAAGGACCTTGCAACAATAGTGTGTCATGTTTATGATAATATTGCTATTTGAAAAATATTAATAGAATTTAAAAATTGCAAGGGCCTTGTTCGGTACTCAATTTCCCTAGTACGAGCCTAGCTAATTCCAAAACCTTTTTCCAGCAGATGGCATACGATTGTAATTCAAGGTTTTTCTTGAGAATTGAGATAAGCAGAAAATTGGTCTGTGACAAGCGGAGAATGTCCATGATAGTTGTTTATGATTTTTGCTCTTACAATTCAGGATAATTCAAAGTTAAATTTAGTTACGATCAACGTTTGGAGAGTATTGAGTTGCAATCTTCGGCAATTAAACGACAATTAAACGCGCCTTCAAGGTATAGATAATAAAAGTCACTGAGGCTAAACAAATATCGAGTCGCTCATCGATGCATTTCCTCAATTTGTAATTGTTCACGTTAAATTAACTTCTCTTTACGCACCGGCTTTTTACGATCACGCTCTTCGTTGCGCTATATCTCGCATGAGAAATCAAGAAATATGTATGATTATAAACGCGAGAGAATAACTTGACGCTTTTATTACCACGACAGTGATTGCGCGTCCTTCTTATTTGCGACCATATTCGTTAAATAGAATGTAAAAGATAATTACTGAGTAAATCAAAGAATGAATATATAAATAATTATTTTAATCGCTTGCGTCTCTGAAGGTTTACATTGCATGGCTAATAGAAATGTAGACAAACAGAATCGAGATACATAAATCTATAGTGCTTAATGAAGTAATGAATTCATATGCAACTCTTAAAATTTCGATAAATATTTATTTTAAGGGAGGCTGCTCTGATTAAAATCTATTGAAAGTCACTCAGAGTCTTGACCTTGACAACATAAGTCAAGGTCAAAGTTATAAGAGCAGCCTTCCCTAAAATGAATATTTATCTAAATTTCAATTTTTAATATTATTAAAATATAAATGAACTAAGTCTAAGTATTAAGTTAATCATAAATAAAGAATATGTACATATTAATTTATATGATTAAAAAAAAATTATTTAAAAAATTTTTTTAAATTTAAATAATGTTATAAAAATATTCTCAAGTATTTTTAAACAATTTGTGTCTTCTCTCAAGTTCTCCACCATCTAAAAATTTCTGAAAGATCTCTGATCAGTCATCTACAGTTGTAAAAACAATGAAAAATATATTAATCCTGAAATTATGAAAATTATGTAATCGTCCTCATCCCTGTCAATAGGGAAGCAAACTATTAATAAATCAATATCATTAATAACACCAAGGGTATAAATACATACGTATATGCTTTATTAACTAATTAGTGAATAGAAGAAAGAATTTGCTTTCAAGTTCTATCTTCAAAATGTGACAAGTATATTATAAATATCGCAGGTACTAAACTGATAATAAATCTAAATATTGTGAGATTTTGTGATCTTATAGACCTTCTTTACTTGACAATGAGGTTATAGAATTCGACACGTTTCTATGTTTTTGGTAACTATAGAGACAAAACAGCATGCGGTCTATTCTGTTGAAATAAAATATGTTTTTATTTCAAAGATGACTGCTACTTTTCAGCTTCCGGATGGAAATTTCAAAAACAATATCTCTCTAAATTATTTGTTGCATTAATGCACTAAATTATATAGACCCGTTACAGAAAATTTTATTGTGGTTGGTTAAGAAACTTGTATTTTTATAAAATAAAGCAGTATTCTTTCAAGAAAAAAATGCTATCAATTCATAATTGTTATCGAATATATCGATGTATCAAAAATGAAGAATAATTTGAACATAATTCTGTTCGTTACAATGCTAAAATTTTTTAACTCGGCGAGAGATATACAAGTAGTTTTTAAAATAAATAAGATACTGTACTCAATATTTCCAACTTTTCAAAAGTAGTAATAACAGAAAAATTTGTTTTCCTGTGACTTCGTGATGCTTGTAAAATGAAGTATTGAGAATGTAGCATAATCTTGTTTCAAAACCTATGATTTTAGTAAGACATGCGATCTACATTTCGTAAGATAGAGTAATAATCACACATCATTATATACACGGTTTGTCCCGCCTTTACGTGTCTGGACAATATATGATAAATAAAATATATGATAAATAAAAGTCAATTTTTTTATAGCTTCGAGGTCTTTTACCTCGTTAACTTGTCCTGTGCTTCATGATCACGAGCTTTAGCGTCTTATTTTTCCTCGAGTTGCTGCTCTGCCTTAACATTCATCGATATTTGTATATCGCT
This sequence comes from Mycetomoellerius zeteki, assembly GCF_001594055.1. Taxonomy (NCBI): domain Eukaryota; kingdom Metazoa; phylum Arthropoda; class Insecta; order Hymenoptera; family Formicidae; genus Mycetomoellerius; species Mycetomoellerius zeteki. Next base: position 29,796 of record NW_017257076.1, on the reverse strand, counting down.
CGCAGCACTACGTAGTGTCCAGAAATATAATCAAGTTGCATTTCATTAATTTACAATTACTGTTATTACAAATTCCGATTATTCCAGTTTATCGCAATGCTACAGAATGTTGAAGAAGTTTTCGACGACTATTAGTGTGCCTGCATTAGCTCTGCACATTGTACTATCGATTAATAAAATAATAAACTCTTCCACTGAAAAAAACTTTTTTAAATTTAAATAATTTTTTTCTTAAATAGTTTCAAGTAAACATTTTTTGCAAGTGAATATTTACTAAATGTAAACATATGTTATAAATAATATATGTTTACGTTTAGTAAATATTTACTTGCAATAAAAAAATGTAAAATTTACTTGAAACTATTCTAAAAAAAAATTATTTAAATTTAGAAAAAAATTTAGAAAAAAATTTTTTTAACGTCAATTTTGATTCTTTGATCATGCCGAATGAATTGCATCGTAGGTGGTATTCGTAAATGCAATTCTCATCAGCAAGTTAATAATATAGTGCCTCTATTTCTGATTCTTCTGGGTAATAAATATACCTGCAGGGTACTTTCTCTTTTACAAGCGGGGGGTAAGGAATATTTTAGGTTCAAGATTCTTTGTAAAAAACGATACTCTATGACAATCTGAACTAAATGCTCTTTAGGACCCATAGAAGACGTAAAGACATGTCAATTTAAGAATGTAAAAGATCGCTTTGAGTGATACCGGCCTAAATCTTCATGAAAATAACGATTTTGAAGTATCTAAAGATTTAGCTAAATATAGATCTGAAAATAATTTTGTTAGATTATCAAAATCATTAAGTAAGACACTGAAGCATAATGGGCAATATTGCAAAAAGTTTTGACATTCTAAAAATTTGGACGTCTTGAATAATTATTTTGATCACTCAAATAAAATTATTTTTAAATCAAATAAAATTATTTCTTTCTAATTAAATTTTTAGACACTTCATCAAAACTGTTCTTTCCGTATGGGTTTGCCATTCCAAGAAAAAATTGAAGATATATACAAATTCGAAATAAACCGTATTTCTTCAAATGAATCAAAGATTGAAAATTCCCGTATATTTTACAAAAAAAAGATAATACTGTAGAAAAACTCTTGACCATTCTTTCGGGTATTTATGTCCAATATACAACATCTTGAAAAATTGTAGGTCATAGGAATTATTTTTTTTCATGATTTATTTCTTTATGTTCTACTAAAATTGTACTTCAAATGCAGAAAAACGCATTCCAAAAAATCCATGTCGAATTCAAGCCCCAAATCTTATAACATTCAAAATACCGTTTCCGACTCGAATGAATAAGATTTATTGGAGTCGTTTCTTTTGGAGACGTCACAAATATAGGGTACTAAAACGTTGCCACGACCATCCGTTAACCCATTAATAACAAGTTATTGACTTCCGGGAACAATTAAAGACAATAGGTTAAGAGACGATCATTCTTTACATTTTTGCGATAGATTTAGGATATACCATAAAATTACTACGATATATTCATGATGCGATCGTGGAACAATATCTACATTAAAGTTATCGATGCGAATAAAGCGCAAATTTGAACGGACGATACGCTCTGCTACATTTTCTTGCGACATAGCAAACACACAAGCTATTGCACATCAAAATTCGAAAGATAATTATCAATTGATTGCTAATTGGAAAAAGTGACCTCATGATATGGTGTTTGGCCTTATCAAGAACTCATATGATTATTTCTTAGCAAAGAAGCCTGCTTATACGCGATAAAGTCCTTAGAGGAAAAAAAAACAAATAAAACTATTTCCAGCTCAACCCTATCGCAAGATAAACTGAAGATAACAGAAAAATATTCGTATTTTATCGACGCGCGACATTGATAATTATATTATTTTCCCGGCTGAGATAATATTTAGCAATAAATTATTCTCAAATTTAAGATTCTCACTATAAACATCAGATATTAATATTCTTATAAAGGTGTTTATTAAAAAAATTATTAAATTATATCTGTTAATTTAATAAATGATATATTACTTTGGTTCTGTTCATGATTGCGTTTCGAAATCGAAAAAGCTAGATTTCGACGCACCGTTTGCAATTAGATACGTACATAAATTCACACAAATGTATTAAACACTAAGATCCGTTTTAACCGAATATAATAGAATTTCTTTTATTTAATTAAATATATTATTTTCATCCTAGAATTTTTTCATATATTTTTCATTTTCGCTCACAGTAATTTTGCAGAACACAACTTCCACGAATAATGGTCTCTTTCCTGTGTCACACTCTTCGTATCTCGAAGAAATGAGATGCAGTGGAAAAGCACACACGTATACGAAACACGAAATCGTCATTTACTTACGAAGCTCATAAAGAATCTTATTGAAGTTGCCGTTACGCACTTGTAGCCATACCTGAGTAGCATCAGCTCACTGCAATCACAATTGCAGTCATTACATAAATATGCGCGCGTAGCTGCCTTTTTTAACAATCCGTTTCGTAATTGTTTATCACCCCGAAACGGCCGGTGAACGGTCTGCCTCGTAATACATCGTACAAGAGCAATTGAGAGGCGTGCGGCGTGCGTGCACCATCGAAAACCACGTTACGTATTGCCTAATGCTTAAAATACGACAATTAAGTAAAATATAATAATTACTGATTACTTTTAGTATTTAATTTCAAGAATGGACGAGTTAAATGAAAATTATTTTTAATCACGAATAGGATAGATTTTGGAATTATTTTTTAGGAAAAAATTTTATACAATTTTCCTAGAAAAGAATTTTTATTAACTTTTAATAACTCTAACTTTTTAGTACTTAAATTTAAATATCTTTGTAATTAATTTTGTTACAGTTTTTAAATTAAATTTTTAAATAAAGAACAAGATTTTATTATATCGTTCTATAATTCTATATGTTAAAAAGAACTTCTAAATCTCTAAATTTTAATTAATGTAATTTTAATTAATGATTTTTTCTTTTCAAGGGAGGAAGAATATTGCATGTTTAAATTAATTAATTCTGAAATTTGATAAAAAATTCAGCAGTTCTTTAAAAAAAATTATCTTCAACAGATTACAAGTACATATAAATATTTTTGTTACGGAGAATAATTTAAGGACAGTAGTTCTTCTTCCCGGATGACCATCGCGGTGACGCGATAACAAACAGTACACGTGGACCTCGAAAAGGGGCAAGTAAGCCGTGCTCGCGGTACTACGCGAGCGGGACGGACATCTGGCTGCGTTGAAGAAGTCGCGGCCCTCGAGACCCCGAAAAAATGAGGACATTCCGAAGAGCGTGGGGTCCCACTCGTGCGCCCGAATGAAGTTCCGGATTCGAGTGTAACGAGAGGGGACGGACGTGTTTTCGGCGGTAAAACGTGCGAGGGGGCCCAAAGCCCTATTTTCGAAAGCGTAACTAGGTAATGCGCTTGTTGTCAATTATGTAGAGCTCGAAGAAAAAGATGTGACACAGTTTCGGGGCCCGGTCGGCCGCGACCGGAGAAGCGGATGACTGGCTTAATTCTGCTATGCGTGGCTACTCGAGACACTGGCGCGCGGATCTCGTAAAAATAGATCGCAGTGAAGTCGTTCGTTGCTTCACTCATAAAATCTTTTTACCGAGAACCGTGTCGGGCGGGAAAAACTACGCCCCAGTTACGTTGCTGGAAAGAAACGCGGCGATGACTCGCCGTCTAATTATCCTGACGTTATCGACTTGCGAA
>NW_017257076.1:3070-26046 GCF_001594055.1 Mycetomoellerius zeteki | reverse complement strand
GGGAAGACTTCCCTTTTTTTCGCATGTTCAAATTTCTTATCCGTTCCGGAAACGTACCTCAGTCGGAAATGTAATTAAAAATTTGCCGTTTCTGGGGCAAAAGATATATTATATTTAAAAGAAGATTGATGGCCGAAGATAGGATATGAAATAAATTTATGTTCCTTTTGTCATCCTCCAGTACTTCACTAATTAACTGGTATGCAGGATATTTCAGAAACTGTTTAATTTATCGTTAAAGGAAAAGTCGGAATTAGCAGAACAGACTTTTATATATAGTAATTTATTAATATATTGAGAAAAATATAATCATTGTTAATAAATATTTAGGATCGGTTGTTTCACCTTTGGTAAATTTTGCCTGTTAGATAAATCTGGCAATCCGTGCATGTAATTTTGCTATTTACCCAACAGGTAAAATTTACCAAAAGATAGAACAACCGGGTCTTAGTTGAATACATTGCACGGACAGAATATTCTTTTAAAATTTACCCTGAAAATATGGTAGTTGTGGTACAATACAATATTTTAAAGATTTTTACCATGCATTTCAATAAAATTGGTCAAACTTATTGTATACCTTATTGTAGTTTTATTAATGAATGAGAGAGATTTACATCAAAATTCTTCGAAATACAATGTTGTCCCACGACTGTTATATTTTCAAGGTAAATTCTAAGAAAAAATTCTCTTCGCCAACTAAATATTTATTAATATAAAGATACATTTATTTTGTACAAGAATCATTAATTTGATTTAGCAATCATGCTTTTTATTGAACGAATGTTTATTTACTATAAGTAAATATTCAGTTGGCAGTATTAAACTAAACATTTATTAAAATTGACTATATTTTTTCTCAGCTATGTACTTGTAATTTTAAAAATAAATATCTCTTTAATTATTCGCAAGTCGACGCGACTCGACGGAAGGAAAATGAAGAACTCGGTGTGTGATAAAGTCTGCGATTTGCTAATATGTATAATACTATCGCATAAGTACGTCATTGTAAAATAGCAGAGTGCGATAAATGAAAAGTGAAAAGTATCACGGCCTCCCCCGCGTCCTAATTCGCAACCGTCGCTTTTATTCCAGTACCCCGACTAACGAAGAGCTCGTTAAATCTCATGGCTGAGTACTTCTTCCCAGCCAGTGTTTCTTCCCGCGGCTAGACTAATTAGAGCAAGGAGAGTATACCGAGCGGTCCAACAATGTCTGCGCGGAAATGCGAGAACAGAATAGAACGCAAAGGAAGAGAGGAAGGATCGCTTCAAGAGTCTGCTCTTACTTGCTTTTTTCAGAGTCTGCTTTTATCCGAAACCAAGAGTGGATCGCATTTGCCTCGCGACTGATAACGAGCCTTTATCGCCTTTATTTTTTCTTTAATATTGAGAAGAGGAACAAACGGATACATCCTAGAACGAATAGCACAAGCGTGAAAATAATTGTGAAATAATCTACACAGAAAAAAATATTTGGTTAAATTCTGATGAGAGATGAACGATCTAGAATTCTGGTTAAATCTATTAGAATTCTAATTGAAATAACCAACATTCAGAATTTCCTTCGTTAAATCTACTAGTATTCCAGACAATCAGAATTTTGGATCGTTCATTTTCCATCAGAATTCCATGTAATTCAACTAAATATTTTTCTCCATGCATAGTCATTAAAAGCTCATTTATTCTTAATTGGATCCATATTCTCCGATATCCATTTTGATTAAAATCGATGATCGATGAAATTTTTTGAAGATTCTATAAAACTAGACTCGCTCATCTTTTTCGCGTTCATGCTGTCCGTTCTAGGATGTATTCGCCTGTTCCCCTTCACCGTATGTCGCTCCTGACAGCCTCTCGGGCCAGTCGGACCCGTAGAGCGATCCTTCTCTCTTGGCGGCCTCGCGGCTCAATATAAAAAAGTCGAGCGAATTCTCTCCTCCGTCACCTCCCTTCTAGTCGCCGTCGCAGGGCCGCCGTCACTCTTCCGGTTTTGTCCTGTTTAACAAGTGGGCCAATCGAGATGGAGAGTAAATTGCGAGACGAGCCAGCTCGTGCGTGCTCGCGCCGAAGGAGGCGTGTTACGCGCGCGCACATGCAAGTGTACCTGTGTCTTTCTGCTACCGTTGGCCAAAAGAGGATCTTATTATCGATAAATTCGTACTTCTTATTGGCCTGTCGTCCCATTTCAACTTCGAGCGCAACATGACGTTTCTGCGCGAGAGAGGGGAAACGTAACTTGTTAACAATATAAGTTATGGTAAAAATATAAGTTACGGTAAAAATATAAGTTATGACAGTAATAACGGATATTACTCGAATGAGAATAATTTAATCAATGTCTTAATATTTCGTATTACGGGATTAACGTAATAAAATCGTAGGGTCTTTCAACGTGAACCGTTATCACACTAAACTGTATTTATTTAGTGGTCCCGATAAAGTAGGCTGTGTTTTTGTTACACGAAGGTGAAGATTTTTTTACAAATTTTCTACCAGATCATTCAGATCGTGTTCTATTTAAAACCTCATTAAATTCACAGCACCGTTGATATGTTTATAGTCCCAAATAGAAAACTTCACATCCGAGAACCTGTCGTAACTTTCACTGCGATGATGGAGTAGTCGCTGTCCATTCGCATTCATGACGGTAGCTACACAGATGATAATAAAAACGATCCTAGAATGCCAAAACATCAGATGAGATCTATGTATACGCAAAAAAAAAAAAATGTTCGAAAAGATTTAAAAATCTTGAATCATTTTTATCATCGAAAAATTAATTATAAATAAATGTAGCTTAAAGGCGGTATCTTTTTAATGTCGCGCACATAGAGTAATAATAAGGAAGTAAAATACAATAACGTGGCAGCTAAATTGTGCGATTAAATCGTTGAAATTGCCGAGGTGAAGACGCACACTTGGAGACTTCAACGCTCGCACGCGCGGAGATTTCAACGACTGTACATGCATCCGTTTAAGTGGATACTACATCTTCAGCGCCTTAAGTATCTTTCAATCATGAATAATTAATAGATAAGATTTAAGAAATATTGCAAACTAAAAATGATTTTGATACCTTTTGTTAAAATAAAAAATACAAACTGAGTATTTTAACTTAACTTTGGTGGCATTACACTAAAATTAAAAATAATAAATCTGGCAAATAGAGAATACAATTATTTTTTTGTGAAATTTAAATTAATTATCCAAAATTATTTAAATTAAACAGCAATAAATGACATTAGACCGCATGTGAATACATAAAAGAAAATATTAAATTGTGAAAAGACCTTATTCATCTAAATCAGATCTTACTACTTATAAATGTTCAGTTTTATATATAGTTCTGTATAATAAAATAAAATTAAAGAAATTGTAAAAGTTATTATAAAATTATTAAGCTACATTTTTATTAAGATACATTTATCTAACAGAGGAAATGATAAAAAACAATATTGATTTTATCATTGAAGAATGATTACATTGTCCCATTTACCCAAGAGTCTATAAAATACTTTGATTCAAGATCTGTTGGCTCGTAACATTATACGCTTAAAAAGATGCGGTGTGAGCGAACAGGGACGTCAAAGATACGCTTCACTAATCCCGAGGCTCTATTAAAATCGATCGGGCCGAGCGTGCTGTCGGCATATTGATTACGTTGAAAATTACGACGAATTTTCAATGCGAGGGTCCCTGCGGGTGTCGCACTTCTCTGCGACGTTGCATCGTGTCGCGTTTGGTATCGCGGTATGTATGGGCATTAAGACAACTACGACGACAACGGAACGGCGAATATAGCAGGCATAGTATAACATAGGTAAGTGTGCTTGTGGGTCAGTGGCACAAGAGCTGCTTGCCACCATCGCAGGCACAATGAACAGCCGCCGCCACCGCCGCCGTCGCTGCTGTTGCTGCCGGTTGTGCTGAAGTAAAATTGTACTTACGTTATATAGATCGGAGCACAAACACCATTGTTCTTGAACTTATGAGCTCGAACGCATGAATGATTTACGCACGACAGGTCGGTCGGCTGTAATACCCATTGCGACGAAGAGGCGTCGATACTCATTTGCATGAGGTATCATAAGAAGATACACATCGTTCCATTGTACTCAAAGTCTTCCATCGAGATTAGCGTTCGCCTAACACAATTTCTGTCATCGTGATAAAGTGTGAAGAATCGTACGTTCATTTATCCACACGCATACACATTAAGCTCACGTTAAGGAACTTATATTTATCTTTTTTCACTCTGAATATAAAACTGCATCCAAAACTTTTTTCCTTCTATTCAGTTTTAAGTTCTCATGTATAATGCAATTGTGATTCTTAGGTACTGCAACAAAAGAATTCACTGGAAAAAAAAGGACTGTATTATCCTTTTGAAAAGTGATTTATATAGTTTTACAAAAATCTGAAAAATTTAAGTTTGTAATAAAATTATTTTTAATTTATTATATACTTATTGTTTATTCGGAAGTAAAGTATTTTACATAACTCTCCTTATCAATTGATAAAATTTAATGAAGAATGTAAATAGGAGAAGTAATTAATTACATATAATGACCTATGTACAATTCTATTTCATTTTACTGAGAAAAATGTCTGTTTGAATCATATAATAATTCTGATGGAAAATTCTGGAATCAGAATTTTCTTGTTAAATCTACTAGAATTCTAGTTGGGATAACTAGAATTCTGATTATAATATAATTATTCTAGTATTGTACAAATAAGAATTCTAGTAGATCTTACCAGATAATATTGTATCAATCATAATTTCGATTATCTCAACTAGAATTCTAATAAATTTAATCAGAAAATTCTGGTTCGTCCATTTTTAACCAGAAATTTTTTTCAGTGCAGTGTAAATGATTTAAACATTATTGAGTATATATAATAAAAATGGGCTTATGCGCAATACGAGCAACAATTGTTTTATAAGAACTCGTCTGGCCTTTGGCGGAAGCATACAGTACTGCAGCGACTGTTTCGTGAGTTCATTGCACCCTTTTGCGACATTTTATAATTACGACCACCGTCGCCGTTACGTTCTGCGAACACCGTGCAAAAATGCATGATATCATTGGGGAACATTCGACACACCGAGTTGAACGGAGTTGCCCAATAATAAGTTTAGCGGATATGACAATTTTTGCCTTAACTCGTGCGATTTTAAAGGACTGTTCATTTGGGTGGAATCTCGGAAATTAATTAAGGACATATCTTTCTATAATGTTCCTATTTAAATAGTTAATGTAATTAAGATGTAATTTAATTATCTGATATTTATAATAAATTAGTAAATATTAAAACATATATACATATACTCTTTATATTATTTTTGCGCATTTCAAATGTCAATATCGTCATCAATTCAGATTCTCTCCAAAAAAATTACAAATAATTTAATTGTATTAAGTTTATCAGTATTCTTTAAAATTCTTTTAAAATCATAGATAATTGCGAAATTTTGATAAAATAAAATGTTTCAGCTTTAGAAATGAAAGCAAATACCGGAAGTCTCTATCTATTAATCAGAAGAATAACGATAGAACTAAAATGAAAGATGTTCTCGTAATGATGATCTCGAGAGAGTCGCTTCGTATTCATCGTATTACGCCAGAATTGTACAGTTACGATGTTACAACATTCTAACCAATTCTAACTGTCTCACTTGGGATTTTGAGTATTTACACAAGCGGCAGGGTCAGAGTGTCAGACACGTACACGGGAGCTGTATGTCAGGACCTACACCTTGACATTCGACCGGCGAACAGAGGAAATCGTGTCAAACGTACTGCGTTCGTGACTTCCTCGACCTAAATTCGACCGAAAACGTCGGAAACTAGCTAGCAGATTAAGCTGCAAAGGCACAGAATCTTGATAATTTCCTATAGATTTAACAGAAATTTAATCTGAAACCTTTCAAAATATCTAACATCAAAAATTAACGAAGCTGTGTTTCAGCATATGTGTATGTGTGTGTCTGTAGGTTGCATGATGCGAATATATATCCTTTCACTTAGAAGACCACACGCGCTCTTATTACCCAGTGAAATTTTTACGAACGATTAACCAAGATGAAAAATAATTCGTCGTGGAATATTTGACCAAAAGTGAAAGTCGATTTTATCATCATTATATTTCGGAGCTGGTCACACTTTTTCGCTCTTGCGATTGATCGGAGATTACTTGAGAAGCGGAAATAAAAAACTACGAAATATCGTAAGTATAGTGCGGGACACAAATGGTTGATCTTATAACTTTATCGAAGGCCTGATTATGTATTCCTTGTCCCTTGCAAAGATGTGTGCTTCGCACATGCATGCGTAACAACATGCGCCACAGTTTACGTGGAACTCACTTTTACTCAAGCGTGAAAACGAACACGTAGCACACGCAATGATTCCACGCGGACCAGGAAACAGTACATACCTCTTACAATTTTGGAATCATATATTAATTTCGTTCGATTTATATCGATAGAATATAATCTTTTACTAAAAAAGTTTGCGACAAAAATGCTTAAATATTTAGTCAAAGTTCACCAATCGTATAATAAGAGTAATTATTTTTTACAAACTATATATTATCTTATCTGCTGTGTAATTTTTTAGCATATTTTTAATTCTTTATTATATTCATCTACTATATGTGAAATGTACTTTTAACCTTTAGATCGCCGGAAAGCCACTTTTGTGACTCTTGAGTGTGGATTAAAATACCATTTTTGGTGGCATTTTAAATACTAATTGTATTAAACATATATATGTGTATATTGCCTAAAATATATAAAAATATATAAATATTGAAAAGCATACAAAAACAATAAAAAATATAAAAAAGTAAAAAAATTGTAAAACAAGAAAAAAATACAAAAAATAAGTTTAAGAATCAAATAAAAAAGAAAAGTCAAAAAGGAGCTATAAACTTTTTACGTCTGTATCGTTAGTTCTGGATAATGCTAAAGGAAAATTCTCTGCATGAGTCTATACGTTTATATTCGTTTATGTTGTCAATATTACGCTTAGGGCTCGAGATTTCCTAAATCTATGCTCAGAATTGGAATCAGCGATATCAAGAACTCTGAAATACACTATTTTTGAGAAAATAAAAATTTTTTTTATTTAATCGTATCGAAAACCACTTTTATGGCTCTACACAAATCTCGATATATTCTGCGCTATAAGTATCTTACTTATATAAAAAAATTTCAAAGAAAAAACCACTATTTTAACGAAAAAATGCCGGCTAAATCTAAAGGTTAAATTTTCGCTCATATTCTCTAAGATTTAGTTCGGGTTTAAGTTCCTACATTGAAAAAAAGTGATGTCGTTTTAACATTATTTTAAATGAAAATAATATAATTACTCTTATTATACGATATATATATATATAATAAATTTTGATTAATATCTCATCTTTTGACTGAGCTTCTATTGCATCTTGCTTTATTATTGTTCTATCTTATCTGTACTGCAGATTGAAAGTTATTATTAAAAATTATTATTAGTATTATTATTAAGTTATTATTATATTCTTTAATTTAATTTGAACTAAACGTCCATGCGGCTTAATCGGTTTCTGTGAGAGTTTATAAAAATCCAAACGGATTATCCGACAGTTTATCACGCCTATTACATGTACATCTTTTGCGCGCACCTTTCACGTAACTCAGGACGGACATTAAACGACCTACCGAAGTATTCAACCCGCTAATTAATTACGTGAATGCAACGCGCCGTCCGTTAATTACTGCATGTCCGACCGTTTTCCATTGCTACGACGGAATAGCGTCACGACGCAGGCATAAAGTTTCGGAAAGGTACGAGCGTAACGAAGTGGTAATGCTACTGCGCGCAGCGGCTACGGAGCGCGTTATGCTTCAGCACGCATCACTGGCCGCGCACTCTTTTTCTCGGACGAGTGTAACGCGTAAGAAAAAAAGAGATCGTGCAAAATCGTGACATCGTTCTCTTATCTTCTTATCCGTTTCGTCAATAAAACATTACAATTTCATTGGAGAGAACAGCCGCACCGCTCGATAAGGCGGGACGGAGGACCGGCTCTGAAAATTAGCTCGATCAGTGCAACAGCAACTTTTGAAATCGGTCCAAACAAAAAAAAATCATAACTTATACAGTACACTTTATCCTAAATATGTTTCGAAAATTCCTTGGGAGCTTCGTTGGAGGTTTATATTGTATGAGAAATGTGGATCACACATGACGAATATAAATAATTTATTTTGAGGGACAAATTCAACGTTTTCTAAGAAATGCTTTGAAGCATTTGATGGACCAACTTATCAAAGAACGCTTCAAAGCATGACCGTACCCTATAATTACAAAGGAAATTAGAATCATCGCATAAGTGATCCTGAACTTTTAACTGACATCTAATTCTTTGGTCGTATATATTATGTACCGCGTGTTGCATCAACATATTGGTCAGTATTACACATATATGTCAGGTTATTTCATAAATATAGTACCTTTTCTAGTAGATATTACATTTATAAAATTAATCGATTGATTTGTAAAATTGATCGATCGATTACATTTTATAAATATAATGCCTTCTTTAGTAGGCATTACATTTATAAAATAGCTGACATACTGATCAATATATTGATGCAACATGAAATACATTAGTGATCTCTTTTTCACGTTTATCTGAATACACGTGTTACACGTGTAATTATTATTAATATATCCGTGTTTCAATCCGTGTAATTTTTAATACACTAGTACACGTGAATAGAAATACACGGTTTGAAAGGCACGTATATCCGTATATTTCAATGTTACATGTGTATTGAAATATATAGAAACACGTGTAACGTATTCATATTTTATTTCGTGTGATTATTAATGTATAACGTCCACATATTTAAGTACATTTGCGCCGTAAACTGTACTCGTATATTTCAGCACCCGTGTATTAAAAATTACACGGATTGAAACACGGATATATTAATTACACGTGTATCTTCAATACATGTCTAAAACTATCATGATCTCTAATGTACATTTATAGGTATGGTCAATGCGATGCTATAAATACTTTAAAGCGTTTGTTGGTCGTGTTCAGCAGACTCAATTGTTGCGGAGCGGATCCTTAAGCGCTCGCTGCTATTGGTATATTCTTTTAGATCATCCAATAGCAGCGAGCGCTCACGGATCTGCTCCACAGCAGTTGAGTCTGCTGAACGCGACCATTGGTCAGTTCGTAAAATTCTTTCTTCTGATTGGTCAATCAAACGCTTCAAAGCATTTATAATGAGACTTTGATCGCAGCCTTAAATTGCGATAACTCTCGAAATTCATTAAATGCTTAAAAACTTACCAAAGATCGATTAAGAGCTTAATTTTATTAATGATTCTTTTTATTTTTTATTCTTTGAATAATATAATATGAATTGTAAAAATTTGTTTTGTAATATACATTATAAAATTATAAAAATGAGTCCGTTTTTTTTCACTTTTCACTTTTTCACTTTTTTTATTTTTTTTACTTTTTTCACTTTTTTTTCATTTTAGACATGCATGTATGAAGAATTATTAATTTATGACTATCGATATACAAAGATATTTAAAGTGTAAATGCCATTTGCTTTGAAGATACCGAAGCTTTTCCTTTGTGATTTTTGTCCTTTATATTCTTAAGAATAAAGTCATGCCGAACATGAGAAAGAGAGAGAGAGAGAGAGAGAGAAAGAGAGAGAAATAAATTTTGTCAAACAATTTTTACTTGAAATTGCAACGTCACATTAAATCCGACAGGCAATCCTATAATATAACATGTAGGGGAGACCGGGCACAGTTCTCGTTGGCACAGTTTTCACAATTTTGGCATTAGCTTTTTTAAACAATTAATTGTTATGATTAAAATCAGTGTGATAGAGAGAAACTTTCTCTACATTTTCATACTACACGGAAAAGAAATGTTTCTGGTTTACAGCTAATTCTGATTAGCTGAAATTGCATTAGCTGCTATAGCTATGAATTTGCTAATACATACAAAGGATTTGCTGCTGTAGCTAATATAAGGACGTGAGAGCAAAATATGCATGTCTGTTACAGATCGATTTATTTAGCAATATAAAGTTAGTTATCGGATATGTTCGTGTAAAAGAAAATTGTCTTTACCAGTTAAATATGGTTTGCTGAAACTGTACTTGCTACCAAATTGTCTGTTACACAGAAAACGTTTGCTGCAATGATCAATACATCGACATAATAGCAAAATGCTTGTCTGTCTTGTTACAATGATAATATTTAGACCTCACAGCTAATGGAAATTAGACCTCGCAGATACAACGTTAGGTGTCCATATAATGCTGCTGAATTTAGCTGCCATACCTAATTTTTAGCTATGGCAGCTAATCTTTTTTTTCCGTGTAATAATAGTTCTATACGCTGTATTTCTTTGCAATAAATGAAATATGAACATGCTGCATTGGAGTTAACTTGCCCCAATATGTGGGGTAAATTGGTATCACAATATAAATTGCCTTTGTGATAAATTCTATATTAAATTAACAAAAACGTAATAGAAAAATAATAGAAATAAAACTTAGAGAGTAGATATGTACTTTTTAATAAAAATTGTATCTTTCTAAGTTATTTTGTAATCAACAAACAGCAAAATGTTGTTACAGAAAAACAAATATAAATTATTTTAGGTCTACCTTATTTTAATACAGAAATATTAAATATAAAATGTTTTGTCAGAGTTAAATTGTAAATGAATGTTCACACGTGCGGTACAATAAGTCAGCCTAATCTTTTCTTATGATATGAGCCAAAGTACTCCATTCCTACACACGTCTGATTTTGACCATTTTATTGTAATAAATTACTATTGTTACTCAAAAAATAACATGTTATATACTAACAAACACTTTTCTTTTAACTAATAATATATCACTTTGATTTCTCAAGCCGAAGGACATTAATATGAAATTACGAAACGATCAAAAATTTATTTGACTGCTCTTGAATTAGATTTTTTCGTTTTCTATTGTAATACTTGTTTAATTTAAATGAAACTTAGGGAGAAGTACCTATGTTATAAAAGAAATATTTTGCAGTAATTTTTCCAGTATTTCTTTTACCACAAATACATAACCGGAACGCAATGTTAACTTACCTCTTGTACCTAATGAGACCCGATTTCCTCTATTCTATTCTTCAGTAACCAATAGGTTGGCTACTTGAATTAAACGGCATCTACAATGAGATTTTAAGACATAAATTTTAAGTTTTAAGCCCTAAGTCGTAAGAAATTGAGAGAAATTACAATTGAATATGAAAAGAATACACTATTATGATCGGTCAATTTCTTATGGCTTAATGCTTAAAGCCTAAATTTTTATACCTTAAAATCTCATTGTGTAGACATTGCTTTACGTATAATAGGTACTTCTGATTCTATAGAAATATAAATAGGAAGGTATACGTTAGATTTATTGGCTGTAATTCTAACTTAAATAGCATTCACTTGTATTGAATGACAATTTTTAGCGTTTATTGTCTCAATTCTGAAAAATAGTAACTCTGACTTCAAACGATTTAAAAAAGAAAAGACATCCTGTTCTTTCAAGTATTTTTCTTTACTTTAGATGTTATCTCTAACCGGCCTAACTGGACGATTCTGTTGGAAACTGGGGGAATTCTCTTCACTTTTACTGCGTAGCACACGGAAAAGTGCGAACCACGCGCACACCGTTTTTCACGTGTGCTTACATAGCCGGGAGCCGCAAGAACTCGGACTTGCGATCTCGCATCCACGCACGCATTTTACGGTATCTGGATCATTTCACCGCTCGTCTTATAGCAAACGGGAAGAATAATCAAACAATTTTTTTAAAGCGCTTGTATCACACTTTTGATTACTAATTTTGTAATTAAATTTGTAATTCAGTAAATTTTATAAAACAAGGAAGAAGAAAAGAGGAGGGAAGGGGGAGAAGAGAGAGAGATCACATTTAACATATGACACAGAATCTCTGATGAAAATATAAAGCTTGTTGAAGCGTCAAAGAAGTATGAATAGAGAATTTTAACGCTTCTTAAACACTTCGTCGACTTTCCATCGACTCTTATAAGAGAACCTCGTGTGATGTCAAAAACTGATTTTAATGAAACTTTGTAGCTTATATAAAGAGATGAATTTAGAAAATATCAGTTGGAGCGGAAAAACGATTTGAAGGGGTAAAATCACTCCTTACGTGTACAGCGATTTTCAATTTTTTCCGTTATATCTCGAAAACTATTCGAGACATCAAAAAATGTTTTATACAAAAATTTTACAATAAAATTACGTCTATTTATTCACGCCAATAATATTTTTTTTAAATAATTATTTAGCAACTTTTTTTCGAAAATTTTGAAAAATAATTATTTTTTAAAAATATTATTGACGCGAATGAAAACAGCTAATTTTGTTGTAAAACTTTTGTATAAAACATTTTTTGATATCACGAATAATTTTCGAGATATAACAGAAAAAGTTGAAAACCGCTGTAAAGGGTGATTTCATTTCTTCAAATAGTTTTTCCGCCTCAACTGATATTTTTTGAATTCTTTATGTAAGCTACAAGTTAACAAAGTTTCATTAAAATCAGAATTTGACACCTCGCGAGGTTCCCTGTTAATGGTTTTGAATATTCACATTCCCCGAACTCTCCCCAAACGCTCCATAAAGTGTGCCCGAAACACATCTGTCACATTTCCTACATATTTTAAATATTTTTTTTTCATTAATGTTTCCCACAACATTTCGTGCATGAAGCGTATCGATACTTCCTAAACACTTCATTTATTGGTACTTCATCTACGCTTCCTAAACATTCCGCAGAGAGTACACGGAGCATTCAAATACGCTTTGTATATACTTCCAGGACATAGAAATAAAAAAATTTATTTTAAAACAGAGCGTCATTGAGCTGTACAGCGAATTTAAACGAAGCATCGTTGAGTAATATGGCATCGCCACCAGAAGGACTTAGCGAAAGCTAACTTCTCAAATTTAAAAAACCGCACAGATTGGAATAAAAGTAACATTGAAAGATTTTTTAGTTGTGTTCTAATGAAATAATTTTTTTGAAGTGAGCTCCTATAAGGGCTCCAAGATAAAAGCATAATACTTTTTTTTAGATGTTTACCGAATAAATGAAATATATTTTAAAATATTATCATTTGCTTACCAAGGACCTCGATCAAATTTTATTCACGTTCGTCTAAGAACTCGACGATGCTCTGTTTACGTTCTCTAGACTACCTAATCACGCTTCGTTTACATTCAACGAACATTCTGCTCGTGCTTGTCGAAGAACTTATCTACGCTTTATTTATGTTTCTTTAACGTTTGTTGGAAACGGTTTAACGGAAGTTGGTTTAACGGAAGTTGACGCTTCTTTTACGTTCCATGTTCTAATTTTCGTTTCTTACGGGTTTCATTTCCTTTACTCTCCCCTTACACTTCCTTTACACTCCAATATAACGCTTTATCGATACTCGCTTTACGTTTTATTTTCATCAAGAATGTGAAGTGATGTGATCTTTTTTAATTTATGTTTTGTATGATATTAAAAGGATCTAATCTCTCGTGCAAGTATTTATGTAAACTTGCAATATCAATCGCGAACTTAACTGTAATTCGTATCTCTCGGTACTATTAGAAACGCAGATGTAAGATAAGTTCAGCTTAAAACGTTGTATAAACCTTTGAGTTGATGAAAAAAATCAGACTTGTTCTTGCATTAAAAAATTATGTTGGAATTTTATACTGCATTTATTTAAAACTTTTCCAAAAAGGTGTATCAAATATAATGATGAGGCATTTGTATTTACACATAAATTTGTATTCTGCACTCGCGTCAAGAAGAGGATCCTAACAACGCTCCGTAACTCTGATTTCTGCGACTTCTTTCGTTGTTTTGCTTTCTCTTTCAGAACTAGCATGCTCTAGTTCGTCCAGAGCGGTCCGTTTATTTATCGGTGGTTCTTTTGCCGTCAGTTTAAAACTTTGATTCTTTTCTCAAGGCAATCGAGCCGAAATAATTTATTGGCTCTTATAAAATTATAAAATCAGGAAGAAGGGCCAAAAATAAAATTTACTTTATTCCATAATGCAAATATTTTTATATTTCACATCAAATCGATCAATATCACATAAGTAAGGAAAGGGCTAATACGATTGAAGTTAGATCTCAGTGCATAATAATATTTTTATGTATTAATTCTAAATACATCTTTCAGTTATATAAACTGTGCGTCGCTTACTGTCAGACTTAAAACGCAATTATAAACTAAAGCTGAAATAATATCACAATTGATCGTCCATTTGATAAAGATGCTCTCAGTATCAATTTAATTGTGATATTATTTCAGCTTTAGTTTATAATTGCGTTTTAAGTTTGACAGTAAGCGACGCACAATTTATATACATTTACAAAATACTGTAAAAAAGAGAATTTATTGTGAATAATAAATCTTAGCAAGAATGTTCTTTGCAATAAGTTTACAGTGTTCTAAGATGCTAATGCTAAACTTAAAATATAATAATGCTGATACCCACACAGCATGGGAGCTCCGCGGGAGCTCATAAATTTCTAGTAGCTTTATTTAAGCTTAAAAAAGAATTCCCCGGAAACCCTTATATCCGCTTTTAAGAGTTTCCTGGAAGCTTCATTTTGATTCGCAGGGAGCTCTTTTTAAACTCCGCGAAAACTTATCTAAATAAACTTCCTCCCAGTCGACACAAACTGAAAGTACCATAAAGTCAATGTTATAATTTCGTACTCTACAATATAAATGTAATATAACATATGGTGACGTTATGTTACTTTTAATTTGTGTCGACTGAACTGAGAACTTATTTAGTCGAATTTTGTAAGCTCCCTGGAAGCTCAGCAATATGAACTCCCTGGGGGCTCGTTTTATCGAATTTTATAAGCTCCTCGAGAGCTCAGCAAAATGAACTCCCTGGGAACTTAATTGGAGCTTTACGCTGTGTGGGTAGCATCATTATCGAATTAATTATGATATTATTTTCAGTTTCAGTTTATGATTGTACTTCAAGTCCGACAATTAAGCGGCCCATAATTTATATAATTGTAAAATGTATTTAGAATTTACGTATAAAAATATTATTAGCTATCTTAGATTTAGTCTCGATCTTATATTGGCTTTTGTTATTTATTTGATTTGTTCATATAGCAATTTAGATCAACTTATTATTAACTAGTATACTATATTAAATAAATTGTAAATATATTATACATATATGTATATAAAAATAGATATATAATTATACAATAAATTGAAGAATGTATTTTCTGCTAACCTGAACGATATCTGAAGTTCGACAAAACACGTATTGCTAGCTTTGCAACAGTGATGATAAAGATTGACTTATTATCCATAGCGAGTCTTTTCAGAAGTACATAAACAGAACTAAAAATCTTTCGCAGTTTAGTATATAAAAATACACGATTATTTTACGCGGGTCTTGTATATTTCTGGTGACGTAATGTACGTTGGTGCTGTATTATAAATACGCAATTGACCGGAAAAAAGGTTTTTACGAGTAATATTTCTTAATTTCTTTAAGCAAAAGCGGCTCTGTTGTTTCGTTTATCTCTATGAATCTTTTGTTGGCTCGGCTAAAGTAATAAATATCGCCGGTGTAAATGTCGAACCATAGCGCGTGGATGTGCAAATCGTGCCTCTCCAGACGCTTTTTTAGAAATCCGTACGACGAGATATTTTGAAGTTGCTGCAACGTATTGATCTGCAACAAGACAAGTTCCACAAATATAACGAGATAGACGATCGACTATTCTCGTGGCGTCCTGTTCGACCTGTGTACTGACCTGCGACAGTTTGTCTTCAATGGCGAATTTATCTTCCGGATCGATGTAGGCGACGAATTTTCGTAACGACATCTCGCCCTGGAAGAGAATCGGCTCACGAAAACCGGTGATTTCGAGATGCTGAAACTTCGTTAAGCTGCTGCTGGCGTGCGCATACAGCCACGCTCTCAGCGGTGACATTCTTCTGTTTACCTAAAATTCGGATGGCATCATCGCGCGCTTACGAAAATGTGCGAAAATGAGACGCGAGAAAAAAAGAATTTATTGTGGACAAATTTTTAATCCGGAAACGCAACCGCGCAAGGAAAACGCACTTGAGACGCGAACTCCTTATCTCGTAAAGCGTAGAGCAGATTCATTGCCTTGCAATCGCTATGGCCGCAGACTATAATATGCCTTATGTCGTTCACCACGCATCCAAGTTCCAATGCCGCCGCCTCGCACATAGTAAATTCGTCCACAAAGTGATGCGAGTGCGGAATGACATTGCCGGGGTTTCGGACTGAAAAGGTAAACTCTGTTATGCCGTCTGATACATGTTATATATTCCTATACTTCGATTCTTGATCGTTCTTCCATGGATAAAAAGAAATTCGGAAACCACACGTATTTATGAATCAATTATATATTCCGAAAAATATAAAAAATCTTGCAAATATCGTTATGCTAAAAATGGTATTTTAAAAATTTATTTTATTATAAATATATAAAAAGATATACAGGGTGTCCCGTAAGTTTTTGCCAATCGCTTTTGTGTAGATAGAGCGGACTAAATTGAGTCGAAAAGTCCTCTACCATTTTGCAATTTTCGCAATATAGTTAACAAAATATTAATTACTAAAAATTGCCGAATTGATCTTCAATAATTTTCTACTTAAATATCTACTATCAATTTTACAGAAAAACTGCAACAGACGAAAATCATTTATTTTTTCTCATAAAACTCTAAGAACTTTTTTGAATTTTTTATCAACTTTTTAGTACTGCATTTTCTTATTCTTATCATCATGAGAAAATACGGTATTAAAAAATTCTCAGAACTTTATGAGAAGAAAATAAACAATTTTTATCTTTTGCTGTTTTTTTTTTGTAAATTTGATAATATTTGAGTAAAAAATTATTGAAAACCAATATTCAGCGATTTTTAGTAATTAATATCTCGTTAACCATTGCGAAAATTGCAAAATGATAGATGACTTTTCGACTCAATTTAGTCCGCTCTATCTACACAAAAGTGATTGGAAAAACTTACGGGACACCCTGTATACACACAATATAGATATAATATACATAAATATAATATACATAAAAATAATATACATAAAAATAATAAAAAATCATTTCAGAAAAGAAAAAAAATGTTGATTTGGATATATTATATAGTTCTCGTGATTCCCTTGATTTAAATAAAATTTTGATAAATATTTAAGAATAAATATGTACGATTATATAGGATTAAGATTGCAATGAATAAATATCGTATGCTATCATCTCATCAAAGGATATCTAATGTTGCAAGAAGCGTAGAAAAGAAAATAAACTGCGCGGTAAAATCAGAAAAATTAGAGAATGAACCAGCAAGTTACATGCGATCGCGATAATGCTACTATAATAGATCGTACCGACAAACATGTCTCCAATGTTCGTTTCCGTAAATCTAGTTGGAATCATCCGGGAGTCCATGCAGGTAAAGAACACTGCCTTTGGCTGTGATAGGAAGCAACAGACATCAAATTACAAGCTGTGCTAGCAAAGTTATAAATATGCGACATGGGTGAAGGTATAATATTTAGGTGATATTTATATATTTTTTTTAATATACAATGTATTCGACTTTAGTCTATTTGAATTTTATTAATTAAATAAATGAATAATATAATAATTTATTCATTAATAAATAATTATTCATTTATTAAGGAGTTCAAAAATGAAATACGAAGGTATTTCTTTCTTCGATTTTTAGATATTTTTTTATATTTCAAAAACAGTAGAGAGACTATAATATAGAAAGATTATACAACGTATCCAATTTTAGTTTCAAAATCCGCGTAATACGAATAAGGCGTCTCTTTTCTCGATATTCTTTATTTTTATTTTAAAAAATAGAGAAGTATATAAATATAGAAATAAATTTTCTGTTATATTTAAAAATTAAATATTCTACATATATTTCATTATTGATGTAAAAATACAGTAATGCACTTCATACCGTCGCTAAAGTATCATGATCTACGGCATTACCAAAGAAATACTCTACTGGTAAAAACAGAAACCACTAATCGAGATATATCCTACAGTCGGTATATATATATTCTAATATTTCTAATCTACATACGGTATATTATCAATAAAATAATTGGAGTGATAAAAGCAGAGAACAGACTTTTTCCTAACATAACATTATAAGGTAATAAATCTACACAGAATAACTCTATTGGTAAAAACAGAAAACAACTACCTCCCCATATTATATATAGGTTAGTAAGATAAACATGGGTAAACATTTGGCCGTCATTAGATACGCGTACTCTAATCAATTATTGGTCAATCAATAATTCGAGGTCACGGTTTGAGGTCATGCTTCGAACCATTATATTTAAAATAAGTGATCTTATTAATGAAGCCGTATTTAATAAATGGAGTTGCGAAAGTATTTTTGACGGCCCACTTGTTCCGAGATAGTATCAACAAAACGCACGTGGACCATACTTGGCGTGGCAGTGCAAATATACCTATACACTTATCTATCGAAAGAATCATCACGCGAGATTTTTTTTTATCGTACAAACGTACCTCGGGATGATCTTTAACTTGTTGGAATTGCTTCACCATGCCTTCCCGATGACACTTTCTGTACTTCATGATCCCCTTCAGTATTCTATCCATCACGATATTCGAGTAATAACTATAAAATGAACCATCAGAAACTTATTTTCCTAATGTGAAGAGCAATGACAGCACATGATTCCGCCATTTAGTAACTCAACGGCGGGAAATTTAACTTCCCTCTGATCTATCATAAAACAAGTGAACCACATTTACTTTTTTTTAATTCAAAGATACTTTGACTTCATAAAATATATTAGAAACCGAAAAAAAGAGGTTTGATCGAGTAAACTTAGAATCTGATCAGTCTTTGATTATTCTAAAATTTGGTAAGCCAGGTGATTTTAATATTACTTCATTTTATTTTTAAATTATTTCATCGGAAATATTTTTATCAGTTCTATAATTTTAAATATACTCATTCAAATAGAAGAAATATAAGCCTACTTGTGGTTATAATTTATTTGCACATTTAAAAAATACATCGTAGTTTTAAATTGTTATATCTTGTATGTATATCTTTGAGGATGTAAACATATAAACACATCGTACAATCCTTTCCTACCAAATTGACGTTAACTATTTATCTTTACAATCACAATATGATACTCTGATGCAGCATAGATTGTACATCCACTTAAAAGTTCCTTTTATATTTGAGGACGATCTTCAATAGAGAAATCTATCAGTGAACACATAATTAAAATATATTACGATTGTATACATCGATTATTTTCATCAGAACTTTTCTACTGTCGTGATTCAGTTACGAGAATAGAAGCTCTTAAATGGATACTCAGTCTCGCATTGTTATATCGTAATATCATGCAGATATAGAATAAACATATGATTATGATGATTAATTAATTATGACTAATATTCGTTGGATGTTATTGCGACACTTCGAGACACGAACGATTATTGAATTAAAAAATAATTCCAAATGAAGCAAGAGAATCGCGAATATGGAAACTATTCTACATTAATAAATGGCAGATGCATTATGACAGATGTATCATATCCGCGTGTATATGGGATGAATTCATATCAATACAGTCCTAATATACGGCCTGAAATACAATGATAATCGTCAGCCTCTTTCGGATACGTCGATTATATACTTATTTTGTCATAAACGCTCACATTGAAGAAGCCATACATTGAAGTATACTTTGTAACCCGATCTCAACAATCGTATCCCCGCAATCGCGCTTTATCTTAACGATACGCGATTCCAGAAATTCAGCAATTATTAATAGGATGGACCCGGGTGACAAGGCGCCTGGGTCGCGCCGACTTCTATCTAGTCAACGCCGAGCTCTGGCTGGCACGTTCCAACTTTTCGAAGTGCTTTCGTGCGTTGCGTATGTTGATTAACGTCGCTGCAGATGCTGAAAGAAGACGCGCGTTTTAACAAACTTCTCATATCAGAAAACACAGTAGCGTTTCAAAAGTGTTCGATTACTATATTTTATGTATACATATATAGATAGATAGGGATGTATTTGAAATATTTTTATTTAAAATACAGTATTTGGAAAACAAGTATATTTTGTATTTCAGCAGAGCACATGAAAGTATTATGTATTTTGTATTTAAAATGGAAAGATTGACAGTTTTTTGTATTTTGTAATTCAAATAATAAGATTGATTATCAATCTCTCTCTTCTCTCTTAGTATTTGAAATACAAATACAAAATAAAATTGTTTTACAAATACAGTTTTTCAAATGCATACTCAGACATGTAGATAAATATATAAAAATATATATATATATAAAATCGATAGGTTGGATTTGAATTGTTGTACAAATACTTGAAATACTTACGTATAGTTGGGTCGGACATGATAACCATCACGTATGTATTCGAGGTAAATATGTCAATAAAGGCCGCGAAATTAGTATTTCTAACTTCCATACTTTGAAATTGTGCCGCTAACTTACTGCAAAATTAATAAAAACTGCAAACGTTGCATCTCGTTCTTGTCGGACTTGTTACTTTATTGCATGACTCATACTTACCTACAACTCAATTTGAATTGCTTTATTATGTTGGAAACTTTTTCGAAACGATGAACGTCTCTGTGAAACTGCCGTTGACAATGACTTATTACTAAAAAGGTCGCTCTTTCAAACAAAAGCACTTCATCTGCGTCAATAATATTAGCAAACTGGTTCAAGCTTTGTTCAAGTTCCTTTACATTGGGAATCAGCATATATACAATGGATGACCATGCTCTACAATAACGAAGATTTATTTGTCTGTTTTAATTATGTTCTTATCTGATATATACCTGTATAAGGTTTCATCCCATATACTAGTTCTGAAGCAAGTGCACTCTAAAGGTAAACTCAGTCTTCTTTCCCTGAATATGTAATCGCGTTGGTCCTCTTGCACAAGATCCATTTTATGAACTAAGCAAAATATCTTTGCCTCTGGGCTGTTCTGCAGTATCGCTTCTAAACAACTCTGGTAATAATGCATATCTTTGTCCAGCTCTCTTGACTCCACATCAAAGACATAAATCAACACCTCTACATTTCTAAATATGTTATCACGCTGCGATGCAAAATAATTCTCCATAAATGCCTCCTGCCCTCCGCAATCCCATAAATTCAAAACCAGATTGCCGAGAAAACGAACATGAGAATGTTCTACATCAACTGTAATAAATTACACATTATATTAGTCCTTCTTTAGGCTGACAATTTGTTCTTATTTCAAGATCATTAAAGGGATTAATGTCTTAAGATATTAATACAGCTCTGATTAATTTATTTAAATTGATGTATTCAAATCAATCACAAAACTGTATTAGCATAATATTAAGATATTACTTAAGACAGTCTTGAAATGAAAACAGATTATGAATACTTAGGACTATTTAACATAAGTTTAACTTACTTGTTGCTCCTAGACGATGGGTATCGCGAGCAATGTAGTTGGCAAAAATAATGCTGCGCATACTCGTTTTTCCGGACCCACTCTTGCCCATTAACAGTACCTAAAATAAAATAGTACGTATTATTCATTTTGTCTCAGAACAAAGAAGTGTCTCCATAAGAAAGGAGACTTATGCAAAACGAAAGAATGCAATTCCAATTGCATAATGTAAAAAGAAAAGTTTACCTTTTTCTTCATTGTGAACGTTTGTTGGTTTCAATAAATTCTTCTGAGGAAAAAAATTGCTGACTGGTCTCCAAGTGTCTCGGCTTATCAACTGTTCTCCGCCCTCGAACAAGGATCGCGCGCGGCAGTACACTCAACCTACGGCTGCCTATCACCAACTGTCGCATCAAAACACGCAATTGACGCAATGTGATTATATGTTACATACATTACACGTTGCGTCTCATTTCGAAATAACCCACATGGAAACGTAGTCGCACGTCTCTCAGCGCAGAAGCATACAGGATTCAGCTGCTAACGCCAACTTCAGATCGTTGGCCATATCACTCACGAGAGATAGTATCGCGCCAACGTTCAGACTACATTCGGGCTATGTTCCAAACTTCACTGCCAACGCTGAAAATCTAGTCTACGTTACACGTACTATACATTTTCAGCACTGACAGTGAATTTTGGAACACAGTCTCGATTACCAATGTTCATTAATTCATACGCACTTCCGGAATCTAGATTTTTTTAGGGACTTTTTAGATATACGTCATGAATACTGTCAAATCAGCTGTTTTAAGACGTCGCCCTTCCCCCGTTTCTCTCTGACAATCATAATGCATGAATATACATAGATACGATGCTGTATATCCGAAACATCCGGGACAACTTCACGCGATAGACGATAAATTTGTCGAATTTGTTTATTGCAGCAATAATCGAAATATTTTTACAGTTGCACCATGTTATATTTTCTACGTTTATAATAAAACAGATTCTTTTTTAACTAGATATTAGAAAGAAAGGAGAAGTAGCGCAAAAAGCAGCAACGAACAGACTCATTCACGGCACCGAGTGTAACCGAGTGCCGTACTTATCTTCTTCGCAGGTTCTTCGGTCAATCGATGTGTCACGTGAATAGTACGAAGAATCTCTCATGTGATCCTTTCGATACCTGTAAATAACTCATACAAATTACGGTCGCTGGCTCCGTGTTCGTTACTTTTCGGAGGAACGTGATCAGATAGGAAAAAAATGGGCGCATCTGCAATACCCGTGATAGCCTTCACGCTCCTCTGGGGCGCCGTGGTATTCCTAGGAGTAGCCTTACCACTTTTCGTTCCAAAGGGACCAAATCGT
>NW_017257076.1:0-3056 GCF_001594055.1 Mycetomoellerius zeteki | reverse complement strand
GACGCTCTTTTTTTACTTTCGTACATTCTCGTCCTATTGAAATTCGCATTTGTACATAGATCTCTTGAAACAGTTTCCTCTTATATAAACATTTCTTCTCACAATGTTATAGCTTGTAAAATTTGGTAACAATAACTATGCATTTGATCTAATTTCCCTTAAACATTTCGGTCAACAGAGATATTTTTAAAATATAAATCGACATCTGCTGAAGTTATCCATGTTCGTCAAATTTATATTGATATTTATTGCAGAATACTACAAGTTCTCCTGGTATTAACAGGCTTTACATGCTGGCTGTTGTAAGTATATTTTTATGGCTTGATCTTGATGTTTCAGTCCATATATTTGTAATTCATATCAATTAGTGGAAAGAAAACACATAGTTGCTTATTTAAAAAATTATCCATTTTGCATACATATTTTTTTAAAGCAACTATGTGTTTTCTTTCCACTAATTGATTCATCTCATTATTCTGCATATAAAAGTATTAAGGTATGGTTATCAAAAAATTAATAGTTTACGAATTATTTAATATTTTATGTCAATATGTGCCACAATGAAATATAAAATATCTCGTAAACTATTGGTTTTTTGATATCGCTACCTTAATACTTTTATATGCAGAATAATTAGAGGAATCATATTATGTAAAAAAATTCATATAATTCCATTTAAAAAAATGATCATGACCTTCAAATAACCTTGAAAATCGAGTTCAAGGTCAAAGTCAATGATACCATTGCGTGTCCCCCTTTGCCCCCTGCAACTTTTGTCTGAAGTATTTTTTTGTATTATGCCTCTATTTCGAGATATTTCCCATTATAGACTCATTTGGTCCACCCTGTATAAATAAAATTATGTTACAGCTGGCTATGTTGCTATATGGCACAGATGAATCCATTGATTGGGCCAAAGTTGAATAGTAAGATCATACTAGTTATGGCTCGAGAATGGGTAAGTCAAAAACATCGATTAGATAGAAGATTAGATAATTCATATTGTATATGGACTGATTGAATTAATTATTTCGTTATTTCATGATTAAACAATCTTGCGAAAATGTATAAATAATTTATATTGAAATATTATTATTCATAAGTTAAATACATATTATTTTGTTACAGGGTAATCCTATCACCGTTCAATGAACATTCCAGGATTCGTGAAATTTTTTATTTCAAATGTATACATTTATTTCCCGACATTATTTTCAATGAAAATATGTATACTCACACAGAACATAGAAGTCATAATGGTATCATAAATACATCATCGTGATCTTATTTGTCACTTATAATTGCATTTTTAAGTCGACGTTTTTATAACATCATGATGATGTCCTATGACATCATCATGCCTTTATTATGGCTTTGTGTTCTACCTAGATAATTATGAAGGTAAACTTATAAAAATGAAAAATGCCAGTATGTCTTAATAATTCCTATAAATGGAATGATCATGGTTCAGTTGTAATTATACATTAATTTAATTTGTATATAAAATATATATCACAATTACTTAGAAATGTGTAAGAATTTTAATGTAATGATTACCTGAAAAAGTTATTGTTGGAAAAATAAAATCGGTCTTAATTGTATACATCTTTATATCATTTAAACTTATCGTATTGTTAAGTTTATTCTTCTACAAAAGTATCGATATGAAAAAATAAGAATAAAGAATTTATTGATAAAATTGTTATTTTTACAGATAATGTAATCTTTTTAATTTTAAAATTTGTGATACTCATGTCTGGTTTATGCTTCGGTATTAACCCTAAAATCTTAAATTTCAGCCAATGGAATACAAATTTCAGTTAGGACCAATTAAGACTGGCAGCCCTATTGGCTGAATTTTAGGATTTTAGGGTTGAGACTGAAGCATAAATCAAACATGAAGATGACCTAATATTCAGGAAACGAAACGTTTAGTGTTACCGTAGAATACGAATTTGTAAAGTTAATTTAGGCATAAAACATCTAGCTATGGCTTTTATGCTTTTGATTTATTATTATTCATTATTTTTCTCTCGATACATTTAGACCCGTATACATCAAGTCGGGCCTTATATTTAAGGCTTCCTTAAATTTATCTTTAGATGCTCAATAACCAATGAAATAATTCGTAAAGTATCTAAAGATAAATTTAAGGAAGCCTTAAATATAAGGCCTGACTATGAATACGGGCATTTATGGCTTGCAATGTGATTATTATTTTGGAACAACCTGCATATCAGTTGCAGGCTATATCACATGAGCGCGATAAAATGTCACCATCAAATGACCATGTGCACCGACAGCCAATGAGAGACATCCAACTAGTCGTCCGTACGTTACACGAGATATTAGCTTAAAATTCTGGGATATAGTTCGCGCTTTTCACAGTGCTCCACAGAGTGTAAATGTCAATCGCGAAAAGTAATACGATAATAATGGAGGCGTGTAATGCTGTTGAACGCGAGGTCGATAAAGTTTTGTCGAAATTCGGCGCGATAAATGAACATGCGGAGACAGTGTTACGCGATCTGATAAACCACATACAATCTCTGAAAAAAGATCTGGAGGAAGGTAAACAGCGCTGAGATCATTGGTATTCCTAGGTCCCGAAATCTTTTGTCTTTCATCTCAATTTTTCCATAATTATCATGCGATTCGGAGAGTTTATCGCGCTCTCGAGCTCAAACTCATTTTCTGATAGATGAATTACTTCATTTATTAACGTATGTGTTTGTAGTATTTCAAATTTAAAATCGTTCTTTGAAATCGACTAACCTCAAACAGAGCCCTGTATGTTGTAGACTATTTAACGTATAGTCTAGTTTTATGTGTTTACATCAATTGTAATATAATAATTTGCAATTAATTGTAAATTATTTATTTTTTATATCTATTTATCTTATTATATTTTCTCATTACTGAAGTATTGTCTCAACATGTATTTGTCGCAATGTCGTAAATTGTTCTGTCACACTGAAATTATTCAACTGATATTAAAACAAATAATAGATTTTTTTAATATATATTTATGTGATATATTAAAATAATTTTTAAAA
>NW_017257075.1:0-2267 GCF_001594055.1 Mycetomoellerius zeteki | reverse complement strand
ATTATGTTACATAATAAAAAATATATTGTCACACCACAGGTTGTAGCCATATATCATGGTGAATCTAAACCTAAATCTTCAACGGAATTTTTAGATGAATTTATAACAGAATTATTAAATTTAATGACCAATAGAATTACATTGGACGATAAAATATATAGTATTAAATTGTTAGGTTTTGTATGTGATACACCGGCCAGAGCATTTATTAAATGTACAAAATCTCATGTTGCATTTTACGCATGCGAACGTTGTACCGTAAAAGGTAAAACAGTTGGTAAAAATAAACGCGTATATACGAGAGTTACTTGTGAAGAACGTAGTAAACAATCTTTTGAAGCGCGCGCGTACACAACCTGAGCATCTAGAACGTAGTAAACAATCTTTTGAAGCGCGTACACAACCTGAGCATTATCTTAATGAAATCTCTCCTTTATTGAGAATTCCAGAATTTGATCCAATAAATTCAGTTGTACTCGATTCTATGCATCTTTTGTTCCTTGGAGTTACAAAAACTTTATTAATGAATATTGTATTTGGTGGTCATGAAGCAGGTGGAATTGGTCGACAAAATCGTTTAATACTAGGTAATTTACTTCGCAGTTTTTCTGGTCAAATTCCTGCAGAATTCCAAAGAAAAGTTTTAGACATCGATGATTTAAAAAATTGGAAAGCTACGCAATTTCGCTTTTTTCTTTTATATGGCGGTGTATTAGTACTTCGTCGCGTTTTTCCTAAAGATAAATATAAACACTTTTGTCTGTTATATGTAGCATGTCGATTGTTATTCTGTGATGATTTGGCAGTATCAAATACAGAAATTGCCAAAAAAAATTTAATATTATTCTTTCGTTTATTACCAAAATTTTATGGCCGCCATATACAAAGTATTAATTTTCATAATTTGATTCATATAGCAGATGATGTAACTTACATGAGATGTTCATTGACTTCATTTTCAGCATTTCCATTTGAAAACTTTTTGATGACTTTAAAAAAACTAGTTCGTACACCAAACAATCCTTTATGTCAAGTTGCAAATCGTTTGAGAGAAATTAATTCTAATACTAATATAAAAATTCATCGAATTGTACTATTAACGGATTACGTACAAAAAAATCAGTCTATTTATGCAATCATACAACAATAAAGAATATATTTGCAAGTGTAACATGGAATGGAATGATTATTACCAATTCTTCTCCTAATAATATTGTACAACTTAAAAATGGTGACATAATACAAATTAATCAAATTTTTTCATTACAAAATAACGGTTTAAATAAAGAAAAAATACAATTAAAAGGTTTTTTATATCATGATAAAAATAATGTTTTTAAATATCCATATAAATCATCTGATGTCGGTTTATGGCAAGTTACTTTAAGTAAATATCTAATGTTTTTAAATATCCATATAAATCATCTAATGTCGGTTTATGACAAGTTACTTTAAGTAAATACCGTATCTTTAAAATTCAAGAAATTGATCATAAATGCGTACTTTTACAGGTTGAGAATAATATGCATTGTACACAATTATTACATACTTAAATTTTTGAGTTTTGTAAATAAAACTTACACCGAATTCGATTGGACGCATTCAGTGCGCACTGGATTATATTAATGTCTTCGTACACAAATTGATAAAGATGTATGCTTAATATAAATATAAAAACGAGTTAAACCGTGAAATTCTCAATACATTTTATTGTACTATTAAGTAAAATACATATTTTATCATTCAAAATATTTGTATTTTATTTTTACATTCATATTAAATAAGTGTAGTGGTATATTAAACAAGTGTAGTGGATATTAAATAAGTGTAATGGTTTTATATGTGCACTCATCAGTATGTACTAGTGCATCCAAGTGCTGGGAAAGTTCAGATCTTTTCTAAAATTTTTTATGTATATAAATTCTGAATTATATTAAAAGAATTCACTCATATACGACCTGCGAACCTGAAGTTTTGCGATTTAATTTGGAAACACCCTGTATATTTGCTTCAGAAAAAAAAACTAATAGCATTGCGTTTTTCATTTTTACAGCTATGTAACCTAAAATATCTAATCATTGTCCTTGACTGTTAAAAACGTATTTATTACGATATTAACAAATTTTATATTTGTTGTGATAAATTTATTTCAACAATAATTCAATAATAAACAATGGATAATTTCTCATATTTGTAAGTAATAATACATTATGTGCCTTTTTTGATTCTTTGGTATTTTATATTTTGTTAGCAAATTGAAATTATAT
>NW_017257074.1:4819-9720 GCF_001594055.1 Mycetomoellerius zeteki | reverse complement strand
AATCGTGGAGTCTACAGGACGTAACAGTAGCAACGATCAATTTTACTACATTTTCGCACTTTACTTATACATGTACGTGCTATGTTATTCTTCTAGTGTACGATGGATCCCGTTGCCGAAGTCTTATTTAAACAAATTGTTTCAAAAAGAAAGAAAATTTCAGAATTTCCATTATCTATACGCTCGTTTACAGCCACTCTCCTATTCCTGCCACCAAAAGCTTATGCATATGCACGGAAAGTATTTTCGCTCGTTCTACCTCACCCTTCGACTATTCGAAAATGGTTTATGTCTATTGATGGTACACCAGGAATATGTAAACCAGCACTGCAAGAACTCGAAGGAAAGTTGCTACTAGCTCAGAAGAAAGGAAAAGCTTTATTATGTAGTATGACAGTTGATGATATGGCTATTAGAAAACACGTACGCTGGAATGGAAAAAGATATGTCGGCTTTGTTAGCGACACTAATGATAGTAATGGTAAAAGCAAAAACACTGTAATGACAACCCAAGCTATGGTGGTGATGATTGTTTGTCTAAATGAGAATTGGAAAATTCCCATGAGTTACTACCTTATTAATAGTTTAAACGGAAAAGAAAGAGCACAGCATATATCCCAGTGTTTGACGAATTTGCATGAAATTGGAATCAATGTAACTTCATTGACGTTTGATGGAGCACAGAGTAATATAAGGATGGCTAAAGAATTAGGTGCAGAATTCAATTTTACGGAAAAGGCAAGCATACATTTTCCGCATCCCGTTACCAAGGAGCCAATTTTTGTAATTATTGATGCCTGCCATGCTATTAAATTAATTCGTAATACATTAGCTCAGAGAAAAGTTTTGTACAATAGTAAAGGTGATGTTATAGAATGGAAATATTTTCAGCTTCTTGTAAGACTGCAATATCAGTATGGACTACACTTAGGCACGAAAATCAGAAAACGCCATTTAAACTGGGCCCAGGAAAAAATGAAAGTTAAATTGGCAACACAAACGTTCAGTGCGAGTACAGCTCATGCATTAAATGTTCTAAGATGCGATATAAAACATCCCGACTTTATTGGATCTGAAGCTACAGAAAAGTTTTGTTTCATTATGAATAATTCTTTTGATCTCCTAAATTCTCGACAAAAAGTAGTAAAAGTTCCCAGTAAACAATGCATAAATAAAAATAACATAGTCGAAATCCGATCCAATATTCAGTTATATGAAGCTTATATCAGTATACTTAGAGACGGTGATAAACCGATTTTTGAGTCAAAACGAAAAATGGGTTTCTTTGGTATCGTGAACGCTTTAGAAAATGTTGTTGCTATATTCGATAAGTGGTCAACTTCAGAAACTGCACCTCTAGAGTATTTACTAACATACAAACTATCCCAGGATCATCTTGAACTCTTCTTTTCTGCCGTCAGAGCTCGAAATGGAAATAATAACAATCCGAGCCCCGAACAATTTGAGTCTTCATTTAAGTGGTTATTAGTTTACGCGCAAATTGGAGCATCAACTAATGCAAACTGTATACTTCAAGATAGTACTTGTTTATTACAAACTCCGAAAGTTGTTCTCGATAAACCGACTTCTAGGACTGAAAATGTAAAAATCGTTAATATACATAAAAGTAGTGAAACTCTAACAGCGTCTTCAAGTATTACTTTGGATCACAATTATTGTATTCCATCGGTATTTTCAAATGTTAATATAACGTACATTAATCATGTTGTTGCATATATAGCCGGCTTTATAGCTAAGAGTCTAAGCAAGTCTGTTAAATGTGTATATTGCGTAAAATCACTGAAGTCTGAAAAATCTTTCTCCACTTTACAGACTAAAAAATGTCAAGGTAGAGTAACAAAAGCTTCAGTAGATTTAATACAAGTATGTCTAATATCTGAGCAACGTTTTAGAGCGTATAACGTTTTTTAAACTAAAAGCATTTTGAATGTATTAATAGTAAGTACCCTGAATGTATTCCACCCACCATATTTGAGAATAATGAAAATTGCGAGAGTAATCACCGCTTGAAATTACTTGTCGATATTTTAAGAAGATTTTTTACAATTCGATTACATCATGCAGGAACATCTAAATTTGAACAAGAGGAAGAGCTTAGAATAAGAACAAAAAGTAATAAGATTGTTCTTTTTAAAAATTAATAAATGCGCCAAATCTTGTTATTATATTTAATGTTTTTATAATTTGTTAATGTTAACTAATAATAATTGAATAATATAATTAGTAATATAATTATATTTATATTTGCAACATTTATTATGTATAATGATTGACTAATATAAAATATATTATAATTATGAGAAATGCTATGTACAGAAATTATTATGCATCATTTACCCTTCTCAAAATTATATAAAGAAAAGTATCTACATTCTAATAATAAGAAACAACATAAGCATAAAAGCCAACGCTAGTTATTATTGCGAGTAAAGTTATCCATGTTTACAACATTCTACAAAATCTAGACGTTTCGACCATAATTAGGTCATCTTCAGTAATATATAGTAAAATAAACCTTAATTCTCTATCTTTCGATCTCTATTAATTACAATTCTTAACTGTTCATCGCAAACTTAATTTAAACCTTCTTAGACGTTCCTTATACACCATACCGTCAAGCTCTTATATATCGATTCCTCAACATTTGCTCCGTCTTCAATTTCATTCCATTTTATATCATTTTGAGATAATTTAACGGTTGGAGAAAACAGTAGATGACAACTGGAATGTTGTTTCTTATTATTTTATATATAAGCCATTACTTAAGTGTACTGTAATTATCTACATTCTTTTTACGTATATAAACCATGAGAATAAGTTCATCCTTATAAAAGTATATCGTAACGCAAAAAATGGTCCTGGGGCACACAAACATCTTACTACGCTACTAATTAGAAAGAGACAGAGCTTGGCCCACACCGGTCGCTATCTCTTTCTTTCGGGCCGGACATATTTTTTCAGCCTATGCGCAGTCCATGCTATATGTCGATGGTGTCGATCGATTGGGAATTTCCAAACTAGAATTGTAGGAAACCGAAGGACGTGAAAATTATATAACCCTGCTCAAAGAACTCAGAACTGAATACGATAAACAAGGGCTGTGTTCCAAAATTGTTTGCCAGCGCTGGCAGCACTGTCAACACCGTTCCAAAAATCATCGTAGCACGCTGTGGCAGTGCTGCGAGAGAGTAAAGACGTCACTAATTTTGTCGTCATTTCCTGCTGCGGCTGCTGTGGCTGAAGAGGTGAGGCAGTTACAGCACAAAGATGGCGGAAAAGATGGAGGAGTTAATTTTAATTGATGCTGAGAGTAATACTAAATTTAAAATAAATATTTCGGTAGAAGATGCTGAGAAAGCAAGAAGTAGTGAGTAAATTTATAATTTTTTTGTAGTCAGCTTTTTGTAGTCACATTTATTTATTCATACTTCGAATAATTATATATAATTTCGGCTAATTCTGAATCCGAATCACTAGACTCTTCATCACTAAAATCGAATGATAATTTTATAATGGTTTCAAATAAAAATTTTTTCTGGTTCTCTCCATACTTCTAGGTTATTTGTTTCTTTTCGCTGAAGTCGCTATACGTTAACAGTACTCAAAATATCGTTCCAAAATGAAAGCTGCGTTTGCATGAAAAGCATGCTTACTAAAATTGGAACGCTATTGGTAGCATGCACTTATGACGACATACACGCAGCACTGGCAATCAATTTTGGAACACAGCCAAGGACTAATTCTCAGTGCTACTGTTCTTACTAACGAGAATTCCGCCTCTTTGTTCTACAATATCGTCAAAATATTCAAATATCCGCATTTTATCAACCTTATGACGTACGATTATCATGGAGCTTAGGATTCAGTCACTGGTCACAACGCTCCACTTTATCCGCGCAAGGACGAGTCTGGAAATAATCTTAAACTCAACGTTGTGAGTGATCTTGGATTCGACCTTTGAAATTATTCAATATCGATTTAGTTTCCATTAAAAAAATTAAAGAAAACATTTGTTCTCATGGGACGCATCTATACGCTATTGGTTGAACAAAGATTGCTCGCCTGAGAAACTAATAGCGAATTTGCTCACTTGCATTACACTAGGGGTGGTATTCATAGTCAGATCTTATATTCAAGACCGTCTTAAGTACAGTCTTAAGAAGTCATGAACCAATTAGAAGGCCATATTAGCGACTTAAGACACTACTTAAGACGGTCTTGAAATAAGAATCGACTATGAATACCGGCCTAGATCAATGCGTACTAAAAGTTGCATTACATGAAATTAGCAAAGTTAAATGGAAAAGTATATACATATTTTAAACGATTAACTATCTACTAATGATATTGTCACGTTATTTAACAAAATATATGTGTATCATTTTATTGTCAAAGTTGATTAAATTGTATCACTACATTGAGATATTTTATATAAATTAGTTTTTAATATGCACTGATCCAGTGTAATGCGAGTGATTGAATTCACCATAATCCTTGGAGTCCCATTCTCTCTCACCAATAAATAAGTATCAGAATGAGCTTGGAGCTCTTACCGCCGGACCAGGAACTGTCGATCCGTATATACGCGAGAGTAGCATACTTGGATATAATGAGATTTGTGAATCCTTTAAGAAAGGTAGTTAGTCTGTTATTCGTAAAAAAGAGCATCGTATTCCATACTTACAGGGACAATCAGTGAATTGGCTTTGATGATGTAACGCAAGTATTCTACGTCTTCTTTTAAAGAAAACGATGTTCGATTCTACATAAAAAAAATTAAAATTTGAGTCCTCATACAACTAAAAAAAGATCTAATAACCATGTTACGTCCAAGCCCCTGGAGATTGGATAGTGAATGGAGAGACAAGGATAGAAATGGG
>NW_017257074.1:0-1841 GCF_001594055.1 Mycetomoellerius zeteki | reverse complement strand
TTTTTTTTATATATATATACCTCCTTCTTTCATTATCTCTAACATATGTAATTAAATCATAATACGTTCTTATGTCTTAACGATTCTTAATATTATTTTGTCGCTCGATTCCTATAATTTTCTTATTCTTAAATTGTATAGTTATGTATATATGTATACTCGCGTATGTGTTCATTTTTCTTTCCTTTGCTTGCGGTATTGTCAAAGGAAAAGCTATTTACGAAACGCCAGGTATCGGACGGCATGTTAGTGCCTTAGGCCCACTGGCAGTCCCCACCCTAAATCCAAGCGTGCCTTGGTATTTGCATTGATATACTGAAATTCTGAGAGGCAGTCAGGACACTCTTCTGCTTCTCTGGTTGTGGTCATTACTTTATTACAGTTAATACATTTTGCTTGTTCAAACATTGAGTCCATATGGACCAAATGATGCATGAACACAGGTAAATAATTGAATCTTAAACCGGCAGGCTTGCATTTATAACAAATTTGGTAAATCTTAGACCGATTACCAGAATGTTGATACATCGGTTGGTTCTCCCATGTAGTGACACATCGGAGATTTGCTAGATATTTATAAGCATACCAGTGATGTTCTCTGGTCACTATGTAAGATTCGATTTCTTTTTCATGGGTGGTTCGACACAGATTGTTGCACCCTGGCATCTCGTATATACTGTAACTGATGAATTGTTGTTTAAAAGCTAGATTATATATGTATATGTGTATGTGGTTAATTTCTATAAAAATGTATACAAATTCCTTGAATTTATTCTAAGATGTATGTAGGTAAATTTATTCCCCCCCTCCTCCCCCTTTTTTTTTCATTAGTGAATAATTGTAACTACATTCAAGGATTTTGTACTTTTATCTTATATATTATTTCTAAGAACTATATATATGTTATTTATTGCTAGGAGTGTCGTAAAAATTATCTTAAAGAAGCGA
Source organism: Mycetomoellerius zeteki (assembly GCF_001594055.1). Lineage (NCBI taxonomy): Eukaryota > Metazoa > Arthropoda > Insecta > Hymenoptera > Formicidae > Mycetomoellerius > Mycetomoellerius zeteki. Next base: position 893 of record NW_017257074.1, on the reverse strand, counting down.
TCTTATGTTTATCTTATCTAACTTATAGTATGCCGGGTATTGTTGGTAACATCTCTTCGGTATGTTGAGCGCATCCCATTGAAATGAGCAATTCTTTTAGGCTGCTCATTTCGTCCTCACTCTCGTGCTTCGGTTCAAGAGTGATTACGGCTTCATCTGCTATGCTCCTGAGAATTCGCATCCATCTCTCTCTCCTTTCCAGTAGTAATCTGGTGAGCTCCCTACTTCTCCGGGGCCATCTCGATCTTGCTCCAACGGGGCAAAGATGAGCAAGCCCGCAAGGGATGGCTTGCCAATTCAATTCGCGAAATCGGTCCTCCAATATGTGCATGTCTGAGATTGGGCGTTGGATGGTACGTCCCCAATCTCGCAGTGCGACAGTAACCATCTCCCTTCTCTCGAGACGGACTACTATGCCTCTTTGCCATATTTTTCCTTCCTGGACGGCTACTAATTCGTCAGGTAATACGTGCTCAGGATTGTGGCGCAGAAGTCATCCTCTGCGTGCCATTCTACGCGTAAGGTCCTCTAGGAGTTCTTCGAGGTCTTCGCGACCGTGTTCAAGCTGGACCCAGAAGAATGCAGGTGAATTTACCTTGATGACTCTGATTTTCAAGGACCCTCGACTCAGTTCCCTGGTGTTGATGCATCTGATATCCATTTCTACAAATAAGTGTTGTGTGTGTTTGATACGGAATGGATTGTAAATCTGCGATTTACATAAATGGATCTGCGTGACGTAGCATGTGATTGAAGAAAAGGAGTCAGCATGACGTAGCATGCGATTTCAATAAATAAACCTGCATGTCGTAGCATGCGATTTCAATAGATAAACTTGCATGTCGTAGCATGCGATTTCAATAAATAAACTTGCATGTCGTAGCATGCGATTT
>NW_017257073.1:380-631 GCF_001594055.1 Mycetomoellerius zeteki | reverse complement strand
AGTAAGAATCGCATACATTGCTTTATTTGTATGTATTTATTAACGTTGTTTTTTTATGGCTCGTGTGATACCATTCGAAAAATAATCGAGACTTATATTCAAGCGAGAAAAAAATTTTACGTTAAGCAAAAATAATTGTTATCCGTAATTATATAAAAATAGTAATAAATTCTGTTTTTCCATCGCATTTTTATTCCAAAACTGAATACGAAATATCTGTTACGTGATACACGTACGATTGTAATGTCGAT
>NW_017257073.1:0-272 GCF_001594055.1 Mycetomoellerius zeteki | reverse complement strand
AAGATTTCAAAAAGAAATGTGAAGAAGAGCGGCACGCGACACGGCTACCTGCCTGTACGAGCATCGGTAAGGGAATGAATGATTGCGCGGTAACTGCGCGTGAACGTGACGCGCCGCGTGACGTATCGCGTGACGCGTCGTGTGACGCGCCGCGTGCCACCCCATGCCGCCCGCCGTCATCAAGCAAACCCCAAGGTCGCGCGCCGATCATTCAACTGTCGAAATATTAACGTACATATAGTATTTATGCGAATTAATAAAGATAAAAACAG
>NW_017257072.1:0-557 GCF_001594055.1 Mycetomoellerius zeteki | reverse complement strand
TTTATTGTTACTTTTTCTTAAACAATTATATTATTATTCTACTTACAATTTAATTTTTTTAACATTAAACCCTTCAATTTTACTATCTTTATAGTGAAGTAATCGATTACGTTGATGGAATAGAAGCTCCTCGCATTATTGGAAATGAGAAAAAGTATAAATTTTTAAAGTTTTTTCTAAACAATGGAAACGGAAAACGTATTCAAATTGTTGCTTGGAATGATGACATTGATCCTATGTAAATTAGTAAATATTATCATCTTCTTTGTTCTATTTTTTCCTTATAATTATAAATTATATAGACAATATAGTAGTTTAACATTTTACTACTATTTATATTCATTGAATAAAACAAATAAAAAAATAAAAATAAATAAACAAAAAACAACAAATAAAGACAAATAAAACAACTAATAAAATAATAAACAACAAATTAAAAAATATATAATAATAAGTGATAATAAATTAATTTTAATAGATAATTCATTTGGATGGAACACATGTTACGTCACAATTGGGATTTTCTCCATTTTTAAGGTCAATGCATTAAAGCAATT
>NW_017257071.1:569-2952 GCF_001594055.1 Mycetomoellerius zeteki | reverse complement strand
CGGCTTCCGATTGATAGGTAATAGGGGGGTGTTGCGTTCACTGAAGACGGAGAGCAGTATTATTATGCGTGGCGCTGGTCACACTAGATAGATTTTACTCACTGCCTGTAACAATCATTGTCTCGTGCCTTCAAGAATAAAGCATCTACGTTTTCAATCATTGGCATCACTTATACCAATCCACAACAACTGTATAAGAGGACATATTAGTGAATATTAAGTACAATTACATTTTATGTGTATTATAATGTATAAATGCATACACAAAAAGTATTATTCTGGAATTGCATATATATCACTTATGCGCGCGCGCATCTATATGCAATAGTAGAATAATATTTTGTGTACACTGATTGTGTGATTGTAACATCCGCCGCGCAAATCAGGTGCGGCTTGACTGCCGCGTCGAACGTTACCATCGCGTCTAATCGTTGCCATGGTAACGATTAGAACACAGCGACACAGCGACATCGAAGCCGCGAAGCGAAAACGCGTAACCACGCGCTTAGCACGTGATCAAAGACGTCAACCGCTAGTCTATTGTGTTTGCACCAATTAAATATCGAATAAAGCGAATATAACGCAAATTAAAAGCAATTGCGCAATGATACCGCAGGAGAATGCAAGTAGCACAGCAGGCCTATAAGGCAGGGAAATACTAAAAAAATCGCGCTGCACATCCCCCGCCGAAATTATAAATAGCCTCTTGTGCGCCAACGGTTCGAAAGTTGCAACTAATTGCCTGGCGACGGTCATCTTCAAATGACCACCGCCAGATAATTCTTCGTATAACGAAGCCTCAATCGCAGAATAGTGCTGGGGCGCATAATACACGCCTAAACAAATATCGCGCGCCAACAAGTAACGGTTGACAATAACGAACGATAACCGCATAATCGATAACTAAAACCCTTAGATTAGTAAAAGGGATCCGACGGAGAAGGCCGCGGAAGTAGCCAAAAGGGTCGGGGAACCCCCTAAGGGCCTTATAAAGAAAACCCGGCTCTGAAACACCAACTATAACAACTAATGAGTAGTTACCAACGGATTTTTGTAAAGAACATTCCGGAATAATCCAGAATGTTCTAGAATATTACAAATGTGGCGAGGGCTGTGATTGGACAACCCCCAGCTTCCAAAACAGCTCTCGAAAAGAGTATATAAAGGGAGATCATCAGCGAGTCCCTCGCACTTCGTTTTCGCACGTCGTTGTCTCGAGCACTTCTTTTTGTAAATAATAATCAATATGGCTCAATCAGAATAAATCAATAGTTAAAAGAAAGGGCTACGAGCCAGTTATAACATAAAGAATATTTAATAAACTTTCTTACATACATACAAACGTTTCGACACCGATCGGGTCATTTTCAATGCAAAACAACAAACAATCCTACACAAAATATCGGAAAAATTCAGTCAAATGATAAAGTCCAGTAATGAGTTCGGTTATATTCGTAACAGGCGGTCCATATGTAAAAATGTCGAAGGAGATCTCATCTCACTTTTTTACAATTCTCCAATCTTACAAATAAATAATAAATTAACATTACGTTATAGTTTAGATTATCAATACATTTTATAGTAAATTAAATTAAATTACAAATTGAATAAAAAATATATACCTTAAAATGTCTTAATGATGTAAGTTAGACGTCGAGAGGAAAACGCAATTAACAAAGTTATATTAAATAAAAAGTAAGCCATGATACACTTTGGATATCACATTTATACTCGAAGATGTCAAGCGACATTGTGACAAAAAGGAAACAAAGAAATAGGAAAGATAATTGGAAGGGGACAAAGGACAATGTTAAGGGGGGGAAAGAGATGGGATAATGTTTAGATATGATTCTGGCAGAGAATCTGTGTCATTTTGTTTGTTTAGCCCATGCGTTTGTCGTTTTATGTGAACCATCTCTGATATTAATCTCTTGTTATAAGAAGCTTCTCTGTCTAAGATTTCAACATTATCCCAGTCGAAGTTGTGATTCTGGTCAATTCGGTGATTTGTAATCACAGTCGGAGATTTTGACCTCTTATTAATATCGGATACGTATTCGTGCAATCTTGTCTTTAGCTGTCTTTTCGTCTGACCCACGTAACTAGCATCGCAATCGTCACACGAGATCTTATAAACTACATTTTGGTTACATAAGTGATCCAATTGGTCTTTGCCCTTCCCTATGAATTTTTTTAAAGTGTTTGGAATTGAGAAACCCAACTTGCAATGAAACCTGTTGGCAACTGGAGTAAATTTTTCCGATACCGAATTCACGTAAGGAATGGTGAAAAATTTCTCCTTGATCTTTTTCTCGACGGTTCCACTCTTATTAATGTGGAACTTTAATCTTTTGTGTATAGTAGAAAAAACAAATTCCAATGG
>NW_017257071.1:0-220 GCF_001594055.1 Mycetomoellerius zeteki | reverse complement strand
CCATTGGAATTTGTTTTTTCTACTATACACAAAAGATTAAAGTTCCACATTAATAAGAGTGGAACCGTCGAGAAAAAGATCAAGGAGAAATTTTTCACCATTCCTTACGTGAATTCGGTATCGGAAAAATTTACTCCAGTTGCCAACAGGTTTCATTGCAAGTTGGGTTTCTCAATTCCAAACACTTTAAAAAAATTCATAGGGAAGGGCAAAGACCAAT
>NW_017257070.1:525-801 GCF_001594055.1 Mycetomoellerius zeteki | reverse complement strand
ATAAAAAAAAGGGGTCCTAGGTAAACAGCTGTACCGATGACCCTGGGACCTTCCCCGCGCCCCGTTCCCCGCTCGCCCAGTGACGTCATTCCCCGCGACGCGAGCGCCACCTGCTGGTTGCTGTATCCGTGGATCAGAACCCGCCTAGTATTACTACTAAAGTGTAAACATATAATTTTTTTGTATATTTATTGTGGCTTGTTTCTATACGAAATCAGTTAAAAACGAATTCTTTGAATGCGAAAATAAAATTCTTACGATTTACTTTTGCAAATA
>NW_017257070.1:0-317 GCF_001594055.1 Mycetomoellerius zeteki | reverse complement strand
CGTATACTGTGGTCATAGTCACTGATAGAGGTGACTTCCCTTTTTTATAAATTACCAAAAAGATCTTTAAGTTTTTCACACGTAAACATTTTGACGTACTACGTCAATAAAAATAACTTGCAAAGTAAGTATATACACATGTACTAACCCAAGAATAGTTGCAGATATCATAGTGCTTAAGATAATGATAAAAGACGGGTATTCCAACAGAAATATATTAAACGACATTCTCAAATAATAGATAAAATTGAAAATTGTCTCATTAAGTAAGAAAATTAAAAAACTACTATATATTGAATAGAAAAAAACATGTACAA
>NW_017257069.1:0-251 GCF_001594055.1 Mycetomoellerius zeteki | reverse complement strand
AATAATAAGCATCCAAAACCTCAAGCTACTATTTTTAATGTTCATTTGCACATAAAACAGTGCCAAATGGAAAATATAATAAAAAATAGGTTAAGTGGTACGCATTCGGCAACTTTCCCCTACCAAAGAACTGGAGATATTTTTCACTGTTAAAAATTCATGTACAGAGAAATATTTCTTAAAATTATTCAAATTTTTCTTTTAATATATTCTAGAAAATAACAGACAGCACATAATATTTATAAAATATT
>NW_017257068.1:0-773 GCF_001594055.1 Mycetomoellerius zeteki | reverse complement strand
AAATTAGAACTATGATTTATATATATATATATACACTGCTTTCAATAAAACCAATAATTACAAATTATTATTTACTACTTACAAAAAAACGGATATATTGTCGGTCGGATTTATTTTCTTATATTTACACGCAACACACATACGCATTTTCACTTTTACTATTATCAGAGAGGTTAGCTTGCGCCTGTCCTGCCTGTCCGTTCGGTCTGTTACCCCACTCTTCTTCCACGCAGCAGCGCATGGAGAGGAAAAGTAAGTACTAATCATGCTGTCTCACTTTATATCTTGGCATCACGGTTTCCTTGTCTATGCTCGGTCCATATATTATAGGTCCATGGTTTCTCTATATTTTCTAAACAAATTTTGGGATTATAATCAACTGAAAAATAAAAGTTGAAGAATATTAATTATGATTTAAAAGAACAATATTTTCAATCTAATGTTCAAAATAAATATATAAAAAATAAAACTAACGGCATTGTGTGTGTGTTCAACTACAATATGTACTTAAATTACAATAATATAAAGGAAGTTAGAAATCTATAAAAGAATGATAATGTAAACTTAGAATGTATACCATAAACATATTTATAAATTAACAATTGTTGAATAATGATGTGATCTTTCACAATATATGTATCCCAAAAAAATCATAAAAATGAAAAGTCAGGCCATGTTCAAAAAAAGATCCTCAAAAATTTAAACCTTTAAAAATTCAAATGATTATCTAAAATAATATATTACCATGAAAAGTAACTGATATATTATTAATA
>NW_017257067.1:0-1673 GCF_001594055.1 Mycetomoellerius zeteki | reverse complement strand
CGGCAGTGTCGCTGCGCTTGGCTTAGCGCCGAGACACCACTGTGCCTCCAGACATAGGGATCCTCAATTACTTGGGCACCTGCCCAAGTAAGCAAAATAAAATTATTAACAAAAATTCAATAAATTAATTGGTGTAAAACATACATATGTTGCGTCGCGGGAGGCTTAGGAAATTTTTTTAATTCCTTAGAGGACTCACCGCGAGTTTCGGGGTAGTTGATTGCGATCTGATGGTATTAATCGGTATTGGCTGCTGTCACCAAGTTAGATAACGCTCTAACTACGCGTCTCGCTTATGGCGATGATTGTGGGTTCGGTGCTATCGTACGGTCTATCTCCCGAATGGATTAAGTACTGTTCAAACGTGGTAAGCGTGCTCGTGCATACGGCGCAAGGGAGTGAGCGGTCTTCTGTCAAAAGAATTTCGTTACACTCGTCGCATACAAGATTCGGTTGATCAAGCCCTATCCGCGTGTAATGCCTGGTTATGCACCAGTAGAAGGAGCGATGATAGAGAGACTTATCGGTGTAGCATGAAGCGCATATTTGCGAAAATCCCGTACGGTGCATATAAAATCTCGCTATACAACACACGGCGGTATTTAACCAATCTCTAAAAGGTACCGTCGGAAGGATTTGACTACTCTGTCCGAGGCGATGTGGGGGCACATGAGTTTACTTATTTCCGTTCGATTCGATTTTATAGGGAACGTCTCCAAGTTTATCGGTCCCGGCAGATGTCTATTGACCGCCGAGGGAATTTCCAAGGCCAAGCAATGCGGTCTTTTCTTATTATTCGTTCACACGCCCGCGTCTTTGACTGCAGTCAGTTTTTTTTTCTAAGGTTCTATTCTTTCCGACGGAAGGGTTCCCGCGGCGCGGCACGTGTCGCACAGGGTTACTGTTCCCGACGGCTAAAGTCTAACAACGTGTTACGTGTCGTTAAGACTATTATCGCGCTTTTCAAGAGAGTAACTGTAACTGTTAGTTATAGGAAGGTCCCTTCAATGAACTTTGTCGAGGTGTTGCTATTGAAATGAAGGTTATAGATTCCCGTGTGACAATTTGCGACTCGATAACAAAGCTGGTTGCCCGCACGATGCATTCGATTGTTTCTACACGTGGGATTCTCCTCGAAGCTACGGATATAACAATAATGTCGCACCTACCTTGCGATGACTTGTTGAGAGTGATGGACCTAGTATGAATTGTGTCCGTAGGTAGAGCGTCCCTCCTGTCCTGCCTTCCCGTCCTTCCTACTGTCTCGATTTGAACGGCAAAGGGTACGACGCATAGGAAACGATGTTTTGTTGGTTTAGATCACGCACTCAAGGATACGTTTTGTAATCGCAACGGATTATGATAAAAGGCTTTGTCTCGCAGAATGAAAAGAAAGATATCGCTTTAATCTATTTTTATTCACTCGTAAATAACAAATCAAAACACTAATTCTATTACAATACAACTACATACGACTCGGTTAACACTTGTCTTAACTTCTACGCTTACTATTGAGATTGAGTTTAATTCTATTGAGGCATAAGTCACCTCAGGATTAGTAAATGAGTTTTGTCGCGTCGGGCAAACCACGGACGCGGAATAGTGTGGTGACGAGTTGTGAATCGAAGCTCGTCTGTACCACTTCAACCGGCACTAACTAGTGCTGACTACCT
>NW_017257066.1:263658-325870 GCF_001594055.1 Mycetomoellerius zeteki | reverse complement strand
TAATAAAAATTAGTCTTTCAAATACGAAATTTACCCAAATGCGACAGATTATATTGAAAGTTCTGAAGAAGATTCAGAGAATTTTAACTGATTGGTACACTGAGAAAAAAATGCTGTTGATTCAATTAAAATGTATATTACAGGCAGTCACTAACATAAGTAATTAATTCATATATATTTTTATTGACATAAAGGTCTTGATTATTGAAATAATAATTTATGTCTTTATGTCAATAAAAATATACATAAATTAATCACTTATGCTAGTGACAGCCCATAATATAGACTTTAATTGAATCAACAGCATTTTTTCTCAGTATAAGTGAATTTTAAAATTGCTAATTTCACATGTACACACACATACGAAACGAGAATGGAAGCGTACATTATTTTTCTAATAAATCATAAGAGAGATCAATTCAAGTTGTATTTATGGATGTCCCTTACAGAAATCCAATTTAATATTATTCAATTTAATATCGAAAATTACTTATTTCGATTATTAAAAGCATTGGACACAGTGCTTTTATATATTCAACATAAGTAATTAATCATTATTTTCTAGTATTTAATTTCTGTAAGGAATCTGGGAATTGGCGATCGATTTATTGAAATAAAAGTAATTATCAGAATGAACATTATTAATTTTTGCAGCACTATGTATAGTATATATTTCAACATAGTTTGCTTTATATATATATATCAATTCGTCGTAATTCCGCTTTCAAAATTGTATTTATTAGAAATCTAAAATAAACATAAAGAAATAAATACAAATCCTTCTATATATCAGAAAAGATTTCGTTAGCAAGATGCTCGTCAATATTTGAGAACTAAGACAGGTTCTGTTTGTCTTTCAAAATTCTCTGTGATTCACTCAATCGAACAGTAGATAATAAACTAATAAAGTATACAAATATTATTAACACTTTGATGGTCGCTGTCACGTACACGTGATTTCGCTAGCCAGCACAGCCGCGTTTAGAATTGTCGTTCGGGTATCCAGATGTCGTTTTATCCTTGTTGTTCACTAAATGTTAAACAAGGATAAAACAACATCTGGATACATCCGGATGATGATACTGAACGCAACCCTATGGTTATTGGCCGACACGTAGAGATGACTTTGTTTGCACAGTTCTTAATGTCCGCTTAAAATCTACATTTCAGTTGTTTTGTGATTTCTTTGTTACGTTTGTCTTAGCGTTTTATAATTGTTTGGGATGGTACTTTTGGAATCAGTTTAAAGTATTTTATTTCATTCGAATCGAAAACTTGAATAAGCTGATTTTTAACTTTTTAACAATTTATATCTTGTATTTGTAAATATTCTAAAATATTTTTATAATTATCATAATAAATTAAAATATTAATTTAAGAAATTAATAATTTATTAAATAAATAATTTTAAAATAGTGATAGTTTCAATGTTTCTTTCAATAAATATAATATTTTGTAGTTATGTTATAAACTCTGCAAAAATCGCTTGCAGCAGACATAAGTACTCGCGTGAAACGTGCGTCATCAAACTGTTATCGGTAATAGAGACTGTCTATAATTTTCTTGAAACATTGAACATGGCAGTTGAATACGAAATTTTAATAAAAGTCATTGTGTATGAGTTCTTTACATTATTATTGGCTTGGATTTGTTGGCTTTCCGCGTGGTACGTTGTAAATTACGTTACAATCTGTATTACTAATTTAATTGAAAATAATCGAATAGGATTGGAAGATTTTTAAACAGCATCAGGTAAGTGAATCTTATAGCAGTATTTCTATGTAAAAAAAAATATTCAATAACATAACGAATGTATAGAAATTAGAATAGATTAGAGATGAAATAAATTCTAATTGCATTCAAATATACAAAAATTGGGATCAATTAATCAGAAAAAATTCTAATCGTTCATTCATAGACAAAATCCGTCCGTCTGCATGTTTTGTTTAAATACTTATTCGCTGATTTTGTAGCCAAAATTATTTTCAGAATTTGTTAAAATATAAGATTAGCTTTGGAGACACATTATTATAATGCATTAATATTCAAATATCGCGTCCAACGTCTTAAACGCAAATGTATACGTAAATATAAATTAAAAAACACGACCTTTGCGAAACAAAGCAAAAGTTTTATCATCGAAATAATTAATTTTTGGAAAACACACATACTTACACACTACTGTGAAAAATAGACTAATCCTACTATCTCCTAGAATTTTTTGAAGTTTACACGATCGAATTGTATAGATTTCGATATACGAGTAAATCCCGCGTATTGTGCAATATATCGTTAACATAGTGAATCAAATTACCGTTTTGATAATAATATAACTGTGAAAGATAATTAGATACAAAATATGAAAAAAATATTATCCTTTTTCTCTCTCTCTCTGAAACGTATATATCATAATATCTTTAATAGTGATGATATTATACGTAAATTACTACGAAATCAACAGGTATTCTTTCAGATTTTGAAATGGTTTCGAAAAATAATTGTAATCAGAATTTTACATTAGTATTCAAAGATAACATAAATAGAAATGCAAAAAATCACATACGTTCCAAAATTTTTATTGGAAATTTTATTTGCAAAACTTTTCTGGAAAACATTGACAAAGGATTATGCCCATTTTCTAAGATTCTTCGTACAATTGAATAGTCGACAACAAGCATTTATCTCGGCACAGTTTACTATATTTATTAATTTATTTAGATCGACTTCCATTATCAAACTATTGTAATTTTAGTTATAAAATTTCGAAATTTTTTAGAAATTATTAAAAAATTCTAACTACATCGTTTTTATTCATCAATTTCATGTTTGAAAGAAAGAGAGAGAGAGAAAGAGAGAGAAATATGTGTCCTGAGTGTAATAAAAATATAAATACTAACGCAGAAGCAGATACACGATCATTCATTGCGAAGTTCTTATCGGTGAAACAATAAATTATTTGGAGAAGTATTGACAAATATACGAAACATATCTCCAAGATTCTCAAAAAATTGCTAATCGCAATAATAAATCGCATTGCGCGTAACTACTATTAATGGTGCTTATGGCATTAATTTAAGTTTCTCGATAACTGAGACAATAAATACTGACTGATTATGAAATGGACTCTCAGATTTTCTTTATCTTTCTACTATTTGTATGCGTTGTCGTACTTGTGCTTTGTTTGACTACTCTTTTAATTTTTAAAAATAGCAATTCATACTATAAGAATCCTTTTCTAAGAGATATCTGGTAATATTCGGAGAAGGAAATTGGAAAATTTTAATTGTAAGTAAATCTTGACTTACGATTTTAATTAATGAATAAAACGAAGTTTCAAACGTTCGTTAATATATAATATCTATAAGTAATACTTTTGTTGATCAAATTATTTCATAATTTAAAGCAATAATCAAGCAACTGATAACAAAATGGATGAAAATGACGAAACAGAGTCTTTAGATATCGTTATTATTTTCTTGTTCGTACTCAATCTTTTAACGCATTAATGGTTTTGGTACGGATTTGACAGAGCAAAGGTATCCTTTACTAATTGGTTTAAGTGACTATACGTTTAAACTTATACCTCAATTCATATTCAAAAGAGATGATGGAAATATTCGAAAAAGTTCGAAAAATTTTCAAGCGATCGGTAAGTTAATTTTAAATTCATATCTTCGTGCATGAAATGAGCGTTCATTGACCGTATCCAATAATTTCGTAATGAGATGAAAAAAAATTAAAGATGAAATAGATTCGGAATGCGTTTGAAAACACAAAAAGAGCGGCTGCAAAAAAATGCGATTAATTTTATCTAGCATTTATCTTTGTGTGCTGTTCATTATATTTGTTAACAACAATCAGATCTTTTTTCAAAAATCGATACTTCTAGAATTCACTCAGATAAAGTTGTTTGAAACAGCCATGTCACTTTCTACACGTACATACAAGAATTTAAATCTCATGTTCTAGCTGAGAACGATTGAAATGTAAATATAAACATGCGAATAGAAACGGATATAAATCACTTCGAACGTCGAGCAGCTCTTATCGTTCGTCAATCTCGAGAAAGTATTGACATGGGAAAATACGCGTAAAATTCGGGATCCTTCGAAATTCGTACAATTCGTACAATCGAGTTGCCGAGACCACGATAATAAATCGCGCGTACGGTGTGTACTGTGTTTACGGTGGTTTACTCTGAGCTTTTCGGTAACTTGAAGCGACAAACGCACAGCGAAATGGAATGCAAAATGTGTACAATGTACATTTTGTTATTTATAATAATATTCTTGTTGATGTGCAACACCTTTATGTGGTTCCAATATTTTTTCTCTGGTTTGAAACTATCCAGACCCGTCTTCAAGGATGACATAAATAACGAATATTAGGAACGATTTTCAAGCAGTTGTAAGTAAATCTTCGCTAAGAACTATTGAATGTACATTAAATTGCATCCAATGATTTTACAATGGAAAAAGAGAGATTAAGATATATTAAAGACAAGATAAATCGAATTGTAGACTGATAAATGGCGACTGATCGACACAAAATGTTTAGATCGACATCCATCTCTATTATATGGTTCACTTTATTTATATATCAATTAATTCATTACAATTCTGCTTTTAAACAACTCTCGGTTTATTCTCTCGGTTTATTCTCAGGATTTATTTAAATGCATTCCACTCGGCGCTCATAACGCTCACGAATATTATTTCTTCTTGTTTAACATTTGATAAACAATAAGGATGATATGATTCCAAGAGCGCAGCGAGCATCAAGTGGAAGCTTAGATAGAGTTTGAAACAGCAATTTGCGCGTGCGAGAATTTGTATTTTGCAATTCGATTTCTCGAACGAGAAATAAAAATATAAACGTATAGATGGATACACAAAAACCGATATTCATAATTGATTCTTATTTTAAAAAGATCATCTTAAGTAATGTCTTAAAATGCTATTATGGCTCTGTGATTGATTTATAACATCTTAAAACTATATTTAAGTGATCTTAAATATAAGAACTGATTATATAAATATCAGCCAATCATTTCAAAATGTCACGAAGCCTTGGCAAGGTATTCATTAATTCCGAGAATATATTGGCGAAAGATAGGATTTATCCACAAAGATTTTTCACAATCAAGTCGATTGTGAAAAATCGTCGTGGATAAATCCTATCTTTCGCCAATATATTCTCGGTTGTCGATATAAGAATAATATATCATGTCATGTAGTATCTATTAATAGTGCAAAGTCGTCTGCGATATATAATGAAATGGAATTAAAAATAAGAAATGTTATGGAAATATCTGTTATTATTTCCATAATTATGTTCATTTTGTTATGGTTTATCTTCTGCTTGTTAAATATTTTAAGAAAGAATTGTTGTGTATATATAAGAAGATTATTAGAATAGTCTTCAAAATTAATATAATTAATGCGTAACTATAAAGCTTTCCGAGGAGGAATTTTCCGAAAAATTCATAAACAATCGTAAATGTAAATCTTAAATTAGCATTTTTATGCATGAAATAAAATTCGAAACATATATTATAAACTGCACCTTGTGATTTTGTAGCAAGAGGGAAAGTTGAAATAAATTCGAATGCTAGTGGATACAAAAAGAATGGTCAATTATGTGAAAAGAAACATTCATTTTGGCAATATTCACAGTATAGATATTTTATTTACACATCAATTCGCTACAATTCTCCTTTCGAAATTAGTAATTCGTTTATAAAGTGGCTTCCAAACAGTTGCTATTCTCAAACGAATTCAAAGTTTATTCATTCAGTTTTCCTTCATCAAGAAAGTAAACTCATCATTTTTAATATTAAATACTGAAGGTTTAACTTTTACGTAAAATTAAATTTATATTAAACTAAAGACTCATCTAAAATTACTTTTTAAAAAATGGAGTTTCTTTACTTATTTACAGCTTAATTTGTCAATAAATTCTTCATTAAAGAGCCAATACCTAACTCTAAATTTTTGAGGAGAAGCAGTCAATTTAAAACTCATCGAAGAATATATTATAACGATTATCATATTTTCCGAATTAACCTTGTATTCACCTTGTCCTCTTTTCTTTATTGCTCAGAGGTAACGGCAGTATGCGAAACACATTGAGATGTTTACAAAAGCTTTCAATTCGATATATTCATTAGATGTTTGAGATTTTGATGGAATAACATTGTCGTTTTTATGCTCGGTCAATTACGAAAAGAGAAGACCGAAGATCAAGATGATGACGCGGACTCGAAACAGCACATTAAAAAAGTTATACAAAATCAGAGCTAAAAACAGCTTCCTAACTAAGTTGGTACTTGACGGACAGTATCTAAGAGGTAGTAGCAGCGATGCTTTCTTAATGTGGTCAACACAGTTCCTTAGCTTCTTCTTTTTCTCACCTAATCAGTTTTTTCGTCCGCCACGTCTTTTCATCGAGGATGTACATTGAGGGCAGTACCATTTCCCCTTGGGTGGTGCAGTGATCCCCACGCATGGATAATGGAACCATTCAAAGGGGCACTAAAAAGCAATCATTATAAATCTATTCGTTTATATACTTTGAGCATGTCGACAGGTCTTACGTCTGAATTGTCACAAGCAACCATATCGCCATACGAAACTTGATTGCATATGCAATAGCGCGGTTCATTTGGATCGTATGTCCAATCTGGATTGTCCGGATCCACTACTTGCGTGGTTGTGGTAACCACTGGTGGTGACACGGGCTGTTGCACTGTAGCTGCGATCACGCTCGAACTCGGCACGGTAGCTGTCACTTTCCTAGAATTCGTAATAACAATGTGTTATTTAAATAATTACGATACAAGAAATTTTTCCATTAAATTAAATGCAAGATTGTAAAGTATCTCTAATAGGAATAGAATAGAATATTTATTCGCTTCAGCATATTTACAAGCCAAGAAGGGGACTTGATTTACAGTTCTCCTTAACTCATTCATTCATATCTTTCACACATTCTTATTTGCTCAAAAATATTCCTAATATAACAAAGACTAATCTCTTAATCCAAACTATTAAAACTTAAAGAGAATTTATAAATAAGGGGCAATTTAATTATTTTGAGTAAATTTAATTACTGTTTGTTTCTTCATTATACACATTCTACATACTTTTTATGCTTCTTTGTAGTCTCCTGGATAGCGGCGATGGCGGTTTGCGCTGCGCCAGCCAGTTCCCTGCTGAATTCCGCAGCATGTACGCCACCGGTATTAATGGCCTCATAGCTTGCCTTTAAACTAGCCGAGCGTCTACCCTGCTGCATTGATTGCGTGGCCGCGATCGCCTGTGACGCGGCTGCCGCAATAGCATTACCACCGGCACCGATATGGCCGAGATTATAACATACTGATCCTACGGAATTAGCAATCGCTGCTGGCGCCGGCGTGACACTATTCGTTGCGATAATAGGCGCGGAATTCGCTGATGCCGGCCGTGACTCCGGTAAACTAGTCGTTGCTGGCAGCTTCTCAATCGCCAGCCTCTTTTCGACCGACGTAGAAGATGCATTGGAATCCCGTCGCTTCTCCGATCGAGCTAAAATTTGTGTAAAATTAGGAGATTATTTCTAAAGATTGTTATGTATTACAAGTTCATTCCATTTACAAGTTTATAATTAATAATTAGTGACTTTTATAGATTATCCTAGTATGTTAATATTTTTTGAGTTTAACGTAACAACGCGTTTTTCGTTTTTAAGTTGAAAGCCATCAGAATTAAACATGAAATTGCATTATTACGTAGAGATGCTACTTACAATGGCTATGATTATCTCGCGTTCTGCTCGGAGTAAAGCTGTAACGATTTTCTTTTTGGCTGCTATTCGTGGGTGGCTGGTCCAACTCTAGGGATCTTTTTTCCAAGATTTCGGTGATACCCTTATTGTCTGCCTCAAGTTCCATCTTGAACTTGTGTAGCTCCTGATCGAGCCTTCTCAGGTACCTGTCTACCAAGTCGTACATCTGATTGGCTAGGTGCACCTTCTCATCGGCATCTTCCAAAGTCTTATAATACTCTTTTCTAATAGCTTCGTACTCTGCTTCCTTTTCACTAGGTTTCATCTTCTTAGCATTGGAAAAAAATGTCTTCACTTTTTTCTCAAGGCTATCCATGGAATCTGAAGGTAGATGACGTTAGTTTTATATTTTAGAGTTTTTTTTATCACTGTTATTCAATTTTATCATTATATTTTTATCTCTGTTACATCAAATAATACATACTTTGTACACCTAAATCCATCTCTCTCATCTCTGTAAATCGGTCTCGTAGCTCTTGTGGAAGATGCTCGATCACTGAAACCATAAAACAGACATTAGCAAAAAGATAATCAGAGAGAATTTTATACAAAGTATTTTATACAAAGTAATTACTCCTGAACTAGTTATTCATGCAAATTTACTTATACTTTATTCCTAATAATCTCTATAGTTAATAGATGTCCTTTTATTTAATGTCACAAGTTGACACAAATGTTTTTTCTTTCTTTACATTCCTTGAATAACAACAAGAGAATGACATTTATGTCGACTTGTCATAAAAAGTACTCAATATAATGTAAGTAACGAGTCCTTTGATTGCTACATGATCTTACATTAAACTATTTTATTTACTTCATTTGTCTACAGTAATAGCAAGTTCAGTAAAATTAGTATTTTTAGGCAATATTCTATTACTATTTATCCTCATATTGTACTAACAAAAAAATTGTGACTATGTACATAGGAATTGTGTTTCAGAGGAAAGATTTTTAATGAATTTTTAATTCTGGACAATGAAATTTAATGGATCAACAAACGGATCGTGGATTTAAATAATAATTTATTACTTAATAATAATTTATTATTTTCTTCTTTATCTTGGCAATAGCAACAAGCGTATCGACGAAACATCGCGCCTAACCTTTCGACGCAAGGTCGCATTGTCAAGCGAACGCGCCTTTCCCGTAGCATTTTACAGCGATCAGGATCAGGTCGCGATCGACGTGCAAAAGGAGGTGCGGATCGTGATCCGCGGAACATAAACAAAAATGGCTGCATTTGTCGTGGAACAAATCGGCCCGCGAGATTCTTAGGTGATTTTAGGTTTTAGGTTAGCCGCGCGCCATGCGAAGAGGTTAGGATTCTACGAGCGAGCCGTGCCATTTCTCCTACGCACTTTCGACGTAATCTTCGAGGTAAAGCATCTTCCCGCGCCGTCGGTTGCCTGCGATTGATATACTTGACTAGTAGCCGCCGCACGTCGCCGGGTAGCCGCAAAATTCCGCGGGAGTTTGCAGGAAAACGGGCTGCCCGACCGAAAGCGTGCCCGCGCGTGTCCAGCCCCTCCGCAATTCGCATTCGTATTTGCTCGTATTTTCAGGGCGCTTTCAGCTTTCAAGTCTTATGGTCTTAGCGCGATTTCAGACTCGACTTTTGGTCTGAAACGTTCGGACGGGATTTTTAAGGGAGTGCGATCGCCGACACAACGGGTTTTACAGGGCTTTGCCAGGCGACGAGACTCGTACGAGGCAGCCTCGGTTTGGGATTATTTGGGTGAATTGTCATATACCCGGTGTACCTCACCATATACGCGAGGGATACCAGGGACGTATCGAAGAAGTCTGGTGCCCGGATCAAAGGGGATATTATCACTCCTTTGCTCATTTTTGATAAAATTTAGTCGATTGCGGGAAATCGCTGGAATGTGCGTTTAATTTGGAGCGCTTGCAATTTCAGCAAAATTCAAAGGCCTAAAGTTTAATTTACGATGCTTCTTGTTTCTTTGTTTTTTTTTTACCACTTTTTAAGTTTTTAGGCATCTCTTGCCTTTTTACCTCTTATTATGTTTCTTGATTTTCTATTGCCCGAAATAAAATTTGATAAACTTTGAAAGAGTCAAAAATGCACGACTGTCTATATAATAGTCTCAAAAAGAGAAAAAGAAGTAAAAGAATAAAAAATAGAAAGCATACATTAGGTTTATATGTATACCGGAAAAGAAAGCTAAAAAACAAGATTTTCTTCTTTTTTTATCCTATGCAATTATTCTTATTCTTTTCGATATGCACATTTGTATTTTACTCATTCTTTTCTCGGAGAATATACAGCGCGTTTCAGAAGTCGCATATATATTTACGAATCATTATTTTCGATTAAATTCTGATAACATTCGCATTATATATAAAAAAATGTAATACTATTTTTTTTCAGTGAGATGATACGACGAAGTCCAACTCGGATAGAAATGCGTTTGGACGATCTGCAGGTGTACGAGGAAATAAGGAAAGCACACGAGTCTAAGAAGGATCCCGAAAGAAAAGCATCTTCGTCCATGAATCCACCCTCGTGGGGAGGCAAGATTCCTCAGAGCGAGATTCAGGAACGCATTGGTTACGTGCCGCAACATCCATCCGTGCACAATCGAGCCACAACATAGCAGCTGATTCAATAGTCTGGATACGAATCACAGCACGAACAAGCAACAGTCAAATTATGCATTCCAACATAATTTTGATTTAAACAGTTGGATATATTTATACACAGATACGGTTTATATTAACATGTTCGAAAATTATCTATTAAAACAGATATAATTTTTTTTTAATGAATTTGTTCAATTCTGTGCAATTAATCACACCGATTATGATTAAAGAAAATCATAATCCTAAGAGCAGTTTTTATAAGATGACGTTAGTTTTATTTACAAAATGTAATTGCTATGTGTGAAATATACAATTAATGGACGACGTCTACATTTTTCTTTTTCTTCTTCATCTTTATTGGCATAGGTCCTGGCATCTTGAATACCGTGCTTAAAAAAAATTCACAATAAATTCACAATTATCATTTATGATATATTTTAATATACGAGATAATTAAAAAATATCAGCTAAAGAAACTTACTGGCAAGTAGTGCATATTGGACTGAACTTACAGAAGACTAAAAAACAATAATATCTTTTTAATATAAATAAATTTAACAATGTTTAATATTATGTTGTTTTTTACATTGTTTCACATTAATTAAAATATTCTTACGTTATTGATATATAACTTAATACTTACTTGATAAACATATGGAACAAACGTATCCAATATCAATAAGTTCCTGATGGCAAAAACACGCTGCCCTATAATCCACCTTTACTGGTGGAGGAAGAACCAATTTTGACCTAACACTGGGATCTGGCAGGAAAACCCACTAAATTATAAAAAAAAGAAATGAATCGTATATATAATAATTGTATTTGTGTTAATAAAATTAAGCATGCACAATTCACCAATAAATACTGCAGCAATCCAGCAAGCTGTGGCACCTTCAGGTAATTACCACCAGTAATATCGCAGCCCTGTTGTAAGAGTGTCAGCTCTTGATCCAAGCTGCACACATCCAAAATGACATTCTGAAAGTAGTCAGGCGGATGTCTTTGTGTTACGAGTTATCAATTCGGTTATTGTAATAATATAAAAATCCAATAAAGAGAGACAAAACCATTCTCTGTGCAGTGAAGAATATGTTCATGTAATTCATGTACTGCGTGGCCGAGTCATTGCTGGCAGTAATCACCAATATCCTAGGATGCAACTTCTGGCCAGCAACTTTTTCTCGCTCCAACCGAGCAATATAGCACAACGCCATACTGAGTGCACCAGAGATGAGACTCTCCGTATTCAATGGAACACCCATGGAGATCTCATTAATGACCTGCTGCAATTGCTGACGTACCGTGCGCTCTACCATGGTAAACTTTTCGTACTGCCCATCTATCTGTCTTATTTCTATTGCATTTTCATAAGGATAAAGGAAGCTAGCACCATGGCTATGACATGACATTATTGCCAGTTCATTATTAGACGATTGCATAAGGTGAGCATTGGCAAAAACAATTGTAGAGTCTAAACACTGTGACAGTATCTTGATTTCTTGCTTCACTATACGATGCATCGGATTGACGTCCAGAACGATCACCAACATACTCGTTTCTATTTCTGAAGATTTATAAGTAAATGAATAAACAAAGATCGGATAAATAAATTACAATTTAATTCTGCAAAATAATATTGCATATAAAAACATTAATATACCAGTCGACATTTTGTTGAAATTCTCTCTTTTTTTAAATAATTTTCTTTCTTTAAATTAGAAATTTCTTTATTTTTTAATTATAATATATTTTTGTAAACTTTTTGTTGTTTTTTCAAATTATGTGGAAACAATTAGAAGTTGATGATAAACAAATATTAAACTCGTACGTAACTGGGTGCATTTAGTACTATTACCGCTCACTGAGCGCTCAGTGAGCTCATGATATAAAACTATTGCTGGATTTTCACTGCATCCGATTTTCGTCATACGACGAAAATCGGATGCAGTGTGAATCCAACAAAGAGCATGGTGGAAGGATACTAGAGGTTTGTTCGCGTCGCAAGATCCAATATGCTCCAACATGCTCCTACCATAGCTCCTACTCACTGGCTGCGTTCAGCAGACTCAACAGTTTTACAACCGTTTTATGATTGTCTGCTGAGATAGGACCATTCTTCTAGATCTAAAAGTATGATCCAATTAGCGCGAAGGAAACTTCCAACAGTTGCAAAACAAACGTTCTGCTGAACGCAACCACTCTATCAAGCGCGTTGGAGTGAGTAAGAGTTATAGTAGGAGCATATTGGACCATGTTGGAGCATATGACGCGAACAAACCTTAAGGTGCCATTACATGCAAGCGTCGAGCGTCGAGCATCTGAACAGGGAGTTGATTGTGTATCTTGAAATGAGGTGAGAATTACAAAAGTGAGCAAATTTACTAGTTATTGACCAATTAAATTATGAATATTCTAGTAAATTTGCTCATTTTTGTAATTTTCACCTCATTTCGAGATATTTACATAACAATCGACCTATATTTACATAACAATCGACATATATATAACAATCGACCCTCAGAAGTTTGAATCTCCAGACTCCTGCGTAATAATCTTCTGCACAGCTTCTTGACGCAAAATGGTAAATTATGAGAGGTTATGTTCTGATATACATTACTATCCTAACATATAATGCTGAAAATTTATATTTATTTACATTATATAGTGTAAACTACAAGATTCCATTATTATTCCATATCACTGCGTATGCTCTGAAGCTCGACGCTTGACGCTGCCATGTAAAGATACCTTTAGGTGAGGTCATGATATAAAACAAAGGTATGCTCTTGCGCATGGCCACGCCCACTGGCCAATCAAATATGTAGCAAGCATATACGTCATAATTAAGCGCGAAATTCGAACGTATGCTTTTAAGTATGCTTTTCAATCCGAAAAATTTTCCGATTCCTTTCAATCCGATTCATTTTTTGTCTTATGATGGTAATTTCTGCATCCTTTAACCGCACAACGTATTTTAAATGTGAAATCATTCGACTTTGCACTACAGAATTTATTTAGCATGTGCTGCACATGTGATGGATCGATAAGATACAATTTATTTAAAATAAAAAATATAAAATAGATTTCAGAAAATTATTTAAAATATAAAATCGATAAAAAACTGATACAGGGTGTCCCACGGGAATGTGTTGAAACTAATCAACTGTCATTTTCGAAAGTATTCAGTTATTGAAAAAACAAAAATTGCGCTGAAAAGAGGAAAGTCTGCAATTTTTAATTAGTATAAATAAAATTTAATAAAATGTTTGTGTATCAATTAATTTTATTGATGAAAAATATGCTAAAATCAAGTAAACAACTGATATGCAGTAAATTAATCAACAATTATTGACAACAGAAATTGAGATCTTGTCCGCGTATTTCAGAAGGTAACCACGGTTTATAAACATGTCCATTGGCTTCTTTGCTAGCCATATACGTGAAAAAAGTTCTCTTGAACGACGCGGAAGGGAATTTCCCATGTTCCATGGTACTCCACATCATACGAGCATAAGAAACACGTGTCTTACGTACTTCACTGTGAAATACCTCTTTGATCTTTTCAATCTATTTGAGAGAAATACAGATTATAATAATTAATTATTTTTAAATAAAATATACACACAGAATTTTAGAACTTAAATATTTAAGAAATTAATATTACCTATTAAAGATATAAAAGAAAGAAAATTTAAAAATCAAGGGACATTACGGATTTAATGTATATGTATATGTGACTTTTGTATTTAAATTCTCAAATAATGACAATTTGATAGTCAACCTTTTTCTTGATTTTCTCGGCTTGATCAAAGGTTAATCTCTTCAACTGATGTTTCGTCATGTGCAGTGACGGTTTCTCAATTTGCATAGGCATTTTTCTACTTGTTATGTCCCAAATGGTACGGGTCTCTTGCATCAAATTTTCTAACAAGGGAAAAAATTAAGTAAATAAAAAGTAAATTGAAAGTTAAAAAGCTGATTAAAAATAAAAAAACGATTAATTCTGTCATCAAAGTTATACTTTTGTCCGTTTCCGAGAAAACAACACCCTGCCTGTACATGACCCAATCCTGGAGCTGCGGCATTAGATAACATTTCGGTAACTTGGCAAATGTATAACCTTCTGCAGCCATTTTCTTTAATTCAACCTAATATTTTACATATCTATATTCAATATTGATATTATATTTATTCATAAATAACATAATTGGTATTAATATACTGCGAGTTAAATTATCAAAAATTAAAAAGATTCACGAAAATACCTTCATTATTGCTGTAAGCGATTGATCAAACTTGTTTACATATTTCTTATCGCCACCACCGTTTATCCGATGACTCTTATCGTCAATTTTTTCTTTGGTCTTTTCGATTTGTTTGTGTGATACATTTTGCTGATAGTCGACCTCGTCAATAATTTTCTTAGAATATTTATTTTCACGAATTATTTTGCCAGTAGTTTCTTTATGTGGTACGCCTCTTCGTCCTATTTTGCTGCGAGTCTTCTTATTCAATGATTGTAATCCCATTATTACTTTAGACGTTTCCTTCTTTATACTTATATGACTTTCCTTCATATCATCTTTTCTCTTATCAACTTTTTTAATCAATTCTTCTTGGTCATTATGAGTCGTTAAATATGATGTATTTTGCTCATTCTTGTCCCCATAAATCAACTTTAATGCTTCATCTTTAACTTTCTTTTTACGCTCCATTTCTTCTTTTAAGGCGTCCTTCCTCGGCAACGGACCTGGTGGAATATTCATGGGCGACCAATGTCGATGCAAAACAGCAGTTCGTAAAATATCTTCCTCACTGGATGAGGGTGTTTGGAAAGGCGTAGACATTTTCAGACCGTCAATTATTTTCTGAGGTGGCGACATAGAAATATCTTCTGTCACACCTGATATACAATACTCAATGTCATCTTCCTCGTCTTCCCGCGGGATCCTCTTCACATCAGATATAATAAACTTTTTATCCTCTATCATTGGTCTTGAGATATCGACAACATGCATGAAAGATTGCTTCTTCAAATCCTTCAATCTTCGTTGACGTATCTTCCATTTCATTCTTTCTTCATTTCGCTCCACAATTTTTCTTTCATATTTACATTCACACACTGGCTTTACTACCTTCAATTTGTGAGGTCTACAATAATTTATATATTTTATAATATACGAAATTACTGATATTGATCATGTTTAAATGATATATTGAAAATTAAATATTAAATTACTTGTTTATTAAAACAAGTCAAAATTACTAATTACTGAATTTAATGTTGCAAATTGAAAGTATTAGTACGATTAATATAATGAAATATTTAATAACTTTAATAATTATGATTTTGTTAAGCTAATGTTTTTTTATTAACCTGTAACTTCGAGCAATTTTCTTGCAGGTTGTCCAGCAAGGTACGTTATTGTCGCGTTGCGTAAAATAATCTATCAGTGCTGCATCCTTCAAAGCTGTCTGCCATCTTTCTTTCGATGATTTGGATTCCATAAATTTCTTTCTAGTCTCTTCAAGATCTCTCTTCTGATCGATGAAGTGATCTTCTTTGATGACTACATTATTACAACAATTGCATGATTTTGGTTTTTTTCGTATTTTCTCTATCAAACTTTTGGGGCCGGAATACTTTTCTATTAGCTTCAACCTTTCATCCGTAGCTTCGCTAACACACATGTCGTATGGCGAGTCGAGAAGATCGTATTCTGGAACGTATTCATCACTTCTTCGGGGACTAACGGGTGGCGTGACGTAAAGGACACCGTCAATTATTCTATTTTCTTCCTTTAATTTCCTTCTGTCAGCTCTTCTTTCATCTCTTTTCTTCTCAACCAAACCACTTACATTATACGTAAGAATCTTTTTCTTGTTTCTATTTTCTCTACATTGGCACGGTCGTCCTCCGGGACGTACTGCTATTGTCTCTAAAGGATAATCTGGCTCGCAGAGATAGGTAAGAGTCTTTTTCGCTGGTAGTTCCTGCTCCGATTTCGTTTTCCAACCGCAAGGTTCCTTTTTGATTCTACGTATCTCTTCTTCGTCATCAGTAGCTGAAAAATCTATCTTTTCAGTTTTCTTTTCTGGAGTACGTTGACTAATTGCTAATAATTCTTCTGGGAGAACCGCCGGCTGAATGTCTCCTAAAATCCCCGCGAAAGATTTGAACATATTCTTTAACCGCTCCATTTCTCGCTTGCGATTTTCAATCTTCTCAGTTTCATCTACCATATTTTTCTTTCTATTTTTCTTCACGAAACTATGTTTAGTTAGCTTATTAATTTTGTTAGATTGCTTAGTTGGATTGTTATGCAATGATGATCTCGTTTGTTGCTTCTTTTCCGTTTTGGATATTGTCATCGATCTGGAACTTGTATTCAACAGTTTTGTACCTTTTTTATTAAATATAATTCTCTTTAAAGGTACCGGTTCTATTTTTTGGTATTTTATATTTTTTATTTCCTTTTTTCCTTTGCTCATTCCTTTTTGAAAATTTTTTGATGATTTTAAGGAGATTTTTGTATTAATTTTCTTGGCTAAAATATCATTTTTCTTCAATTTCTTCGAGAAGATGTCATTTTGCCTCTCTTGCATTTTTAATGGTAAAGAAGTTATAGGCCATTCTGGAGATGTCAACTTCAAAGTTGCTTCACAATCTGTTTTAATTATTTTTACCGGGGGCGCAGTTCGTGATATATTCCAAGGATCGTCATAAGCAGGATAATCAGGATCAGGAATAAATTTATCTCTCATTTCCTCTATAATGTCTTTTTCTGGAACTTGAATCTCTCTCTTAACCGCTTCAATGAAATTTGTCTTTTCTTTTACTTCTTTTTCTTTTTGTTTTTCTATTTTTTTTCTTTCCATCTTCATTATTTCTTTCATGAAAGGATAATACTTGCAGAATTTATCTCCAGGATACATTTTGCAAAAATATGCACCTGGTTCTTTTGGTCTATACTTCTTTCCGGGGCACAATCCTTCTTTCGTGCAAGGAATGTTTTCCTTGCTTATAGATAAACTAATATCCTTATGAGCCATTTGCTGAATAGGACATGAACAAGGTGGAACATTTTTAATAGGGTGAATTATGTTCATTCTAATCTCATCTTCAGCAACCTGATCAATCGGTAATTCTGTTGGATTCTGTCCTGAAGATTGTATTGCCATCGAATCTGCGATATGTCTGTCAAAAATAACATTTTTGTACTTTATGATCATTACATCATTGAGTTTTTAAAACATTAATTTCCAAAATTCTGTAACTTTTTAAGTTTTGAAGAGGAGTTTTAAAAGGATTATAAGATTAAAAAACATATAAATCTTAAAAAAAAAAAAAGAATTTAGAAACCGCGGGTTTTAAAAATTCTAGAATCTCCAAAATTCTATAATTGGAATCAGAGGATGTCAAAAGATGTAAACATCCACATTTTTGAGAATTTCGAAATTAATATTAAAATTGCTAACTGTTGTAATCTATTTAATTAAACTGATCGTAAAAGACAAATTATATAATAAGCATTATAGATTAGACAATTTAAATAACCATTTAAATTATCTAATTTTGTCTAAATCTAGCCTTTGTAACAATTTCTCACATATTTTTCTCTCCATCAATTAACGCCTTGCTAATCTTGCTTTGTTGCAATTGTTCTTCAAATTTTCTAGTCTGTCGGCAGGAACAGCAACTATCGCAAAAAGGTCCAGGAAATGCCAATTTTATAGTTGCCTGCACACTCTTGATTAACTCATCAGTTTCTTCCTCCAATTGTTTATAGCTTTCATCGGCATTTTGCAACCACTCTTGCCAATTTATTGACAGATTTTCTCTGCCACTGGGGAAAATCTTTTTGATTTGGTCGCCGAGTTTCAGCATCGTGAAGAATTTTTCGTCGCTGTTGCTGGGTGTCACATTAGCCACGCCTGCGATCTCGTAAGTTACAGGATAATCATGTGAATTTTCGGTGGATACTCCAGCTATCATATAATGAGCGTCCTTCTTTCTCAGCCAAGATTTTTTACCTGCTCCTGGTGGTTTTGGCGGACCTAAAATTTTTCAAATATTTGAAGAAAATTATAAAGTTTTCTGATAGTACAATTTTCTAATATTATTTATAACTTCAAATTATTATATCTTTTAAAATACGAATTTCCTATTTTTCATTAAGAAAAATCAATAATATAGCACTATATTTTATACCATAAATTTGATATTCAACGGTTTCTGGCTTTTTGCTAAGAATCCTGAAACTAGATTTTTTATTGTCGTCTGCCGGTTGAAGAATATTGAAACTTGCCGATTCCAAAGTTCTTTCTCTCGAGGAATCTGTATTTTTGAAAAGTTTATCAATACTCATTACATCTATACACACACATACACACACACACACACACACACACACACACACACACACACACACACACACACACACACACACACACACATATATATATATAGGGTGATCCATTTTTACCTTTCTGACGATCATACGTTGAGGAAATTTTTTGTAATTCCTTTGTATCGATTTCTTTGAGATGTTCAGTGGAAGTATCTTTTCTCTGCTTTTTAACATCTGATCTGTCATCAATGAAAAACTGGCCATATTTATTCAATGGCAAGATTACTTTCGGAATTGCAATTAATTTACAATGTTTTCGCCACTTCTGCAAAGCATTTCGATAACCAGCCCAATCGGGACGTTTAAACAATTCTTCCTTATAAGGACAGATATCTTTTCGTCTTACTAGACATGTTATTAGTTTTGCTAAAATATGTATTATAGTTGTGAGAGAATAATATTTAATATTTAATTAGTTTAACAATAAATAATTATAAGATAATTATTCATTGATGTAATAATATTGATAATTGTAGTACGTGGGTGGTTCAAGTCAAACCGGGACTTTTTTATTCTTATGTTTATAGAGAATAAAAGCCCCGGTTTGATTTGAATCTTACCCACGTAATTATAATACGTATCTAATAATTTGAATATTCAATTATAGTTGATTAAACTTTTTAATAATATTTTGAAATATAAAATTACGTTTCGGTGGTAATTTTGGCATAGTCACTGCTGGCAATCTCTTATGTAATTCCTTCACCGTTTCTGGCAGTGTTAAAAATGCAATTGCCGACAATATTATTCTCTCATTGCAATCGTAAACTTTCTCTGGAAATTAAATAATTCTATAATTATTATAAAGAATTCTATTAAGAGTTACGTTATTATAATTCTTTAATTTAAGTTTTAAATAAAAATAAAATGTGAAATATACTATATCCTTCTTCACAGAAATCATTTCCCGTTAAGATTCTGTAAATTTCTCGTAGAAGATTGACGCTATTCAATTTGCACGATTTATGTAATTCTTTTATAGTACTCGGCTTTAATTTAAACAACGTTGAAATGACACCAATAGCTATTAATGTCGTTTGTGTGCCATTTGTCCTTGTCTCTTCGTAATCGGTGAGCATTACGTTTTCCAGTTTCATTAAATACTTCATCTATGAATTTTTATATAACTTAATTTCATAGTACATAAAGAGAATTACAATTTTATTTTAGAAAAATCTCTTAAATATGATATTAATAGCGCTTTTCATTGGCAGAACTAGTGCGCACTCAGTGCACATTGAAGCTGTTGTACACTATTTTAATCTAAATATAAAAGTAATATATTTCAAAATTGATAAATTTTAAAAATACCCGATGTGCATTTTATTAAATAGCATTTTTACAGAAAACAATTTTATCGCATTTTAATATTGAACTTTATTTATCGAAACAAAATTTATATGAGATCACTCATTTTTACGTTCATACTTGATCCGAGGAAAAATCTTGGTACCATCGTGGATATTTCGTCAGTTTTAACAAGTATTTCTCACCTATATATAGAAGAAGTAAACAATATTATTAATATATAAATTTAAAACACACAATTACAAATTTAACGTTAATATAATATTTACATTATAATTTTTCTAAATTAAACCCTTTTTTCTCTTAATTCCCTTTCATTCTTAAATAGGCACTATTTTTTATACTCAATTTCTTCTTTTGCATTATTCTTCCACTACATTTATCATTTTATCACGTATTATGTGTGGTTGAATGAAGACATGCAATTTGCGTATAAACTTTTTTTATGCATATGCAAATTGTCGCATAATAGAATTTAAGAGTAACAGGAACAAAGTTATGCGTATAAATATTTTTTGTGTTGTCGATATATTAGATATAAACAATTAATTTAAAAGATTTAAAACAGCTGAAATTTTTTATTGTAGACATAGCAATTATTTGATGACACATGATGAGACGCTATATCCTGATTGCATTTTGCTGTTATCAATACCCGAACAGCCTTATAAGAACAATTTCGCGATATATTATTCCGTCCAATATTAAAACAATATAAGTATTTATACGAAATAAAATAAAATAAAATAATCATATTTCATTTATATTATTTTTGTTAAATATTGATCTTGTTATAACGCTACATTATAAGTCTTAAAACATTTTTTAATTTAGTTTAATAACGATCAAATGCACCGAGTATATACACTAATGCATATTAAAGCCGTTGTAAAAATTGACGTAAAAGTGTGTGTGTGTGTGTGTGTGTGTGTGTGTGTGTGTGTGTGTTTAATATAAATATAAAAATTACTTAAACCGTAAAGTTAAACCGTGAAGACTATACATTTTATTGTGTCATTAAGTAAAATATGTACTTTATAATTCGAAATATTTGTATTTCACTTTTACATTCAGATTAATCAGTGTACAAGGGCTTTAATATGCACCAGTGCTCATTAATGCGTTCAACCGAATTTGCTTTTAATCCGATCTTGTATTCTTACTGTTAGAAGAGGCTTACTTTTCTTCTTTGCTATTTTTATCGCCTTGTTGCTTGCCTCCTTATAAATTCTTTTCTTTTCTGCCCAGAAGATATCCTTTGCCAATGCAATTTCATCTTCTAGATACTGCCTTATAAAGCGATTATTTCTGCTGATCTGGAAATGATTTAATCCATCATTCTTTAATGATCGTTGCTGTTCTCCTGCATCTGACGTTCTTGTTTTGACTGGTCTCTTTTTCTCCCGAGAAAGTCGGGACATGGAAAATTTCATTTGCATTTTAGCCACTGGACACTCATGCACAGAAGTTATTGCCGTTAGTGAAGATTTGTAGGGCGGTTTTCGTTGATCGTATCGCGAAAGAGGATCGAAACGATCCAAAGAACAACAAAATCTGAACGGCTTCAGCTTTGAATTCTTCTTTGGCCATTTCTCTCGGAAAACAGTGTCTAATAAATAATTACTTTTCCTTTTTGATGTCGGCAAACTGTAGATAAGATATGAAGATAATCTGATTGGTGTTAACAGAATTAACATAAATTATAAAATTAATTAAAGGAAAGAAAATATCTTCCACAATTAAAAGAAAAAAAGAATAAAATTAAAATTGTATATATAAAATATTTTATTAATATGACTTTATATAATTAACAATTTCTACATAATAATTCAATGTTTTAATTTTAACGGCATTGGTTGTTTACTTTAAACGTTGGAGCGAAAGTCTCGTGCTGGAAGTCTTTAAAGAAATTTTAGACATTTTTGAAATAAAGAACTGAATTGATCTTCATTAATAAACTATATTTCGGGATTAAGTTAAATTTTGAAATTAATACTTGTTAATTTATAAATGGTTATAGGAAACGTGGTTAAAATATAATAGGTTATGTTCGAATGAATGAAGTTTTATGTAAATTCAGAGTAAAATTTCTACTTTATTTTGTTTATAAAACTATAGCCTATTTTAGACGATTTATAATTTGTATCAAATTTTAGGATCGAAATTTATTTATAATTTTGTAAAGATATAATAAACGACCTTATTAATTGTTTCTATTAATTATTTTATTTTGTATTATTATATATTTTATTTTTTAATTACTATAATTATATCCAAAAGTATAAATATTTTTTTTTCTTGTGTACTTTAGAGGGGAAGTGTCGAGCTAGATCTACGAAATTAACACTATATTTCAGTTTTGAGTTTTTAGTATAAAAATGTGATGCGGAGATTTTTTTTTATTTTTATAAGAATAACTTAATTATGAAAAGTGCTACTGGAACTGTCATTATTTTTTTTATATTAATAGAATGTCTTGTTAACTTCTGCACAGTATTTTATATTTGTGATCGCCCTAATTATGATCTTAAAATTATATTTAGCTAATGATTATACAATAGAAATTGTGCTTGTGACAATTTTAAATGAAAATTCATAAATACTGCCCTAATAATTTTAATTATTCACTTAGGAAACCTCTCCTATAAAGTTAGACTTATGGAATTTTTTATTCTCTTTTGATACCTTAAAATTTTAGGCATGTCTCAAAGTTGTTCATCTGGGGCCCAAATTCTCCTATAAAACTGGGCATAGTCCTTTATCTATACGATAATTTTGTTTTGACGAGTGTACAGGGTGTTTCCAAATTAAATCGCAAAACTTCGGGAGCGTGTAGAGGAGTAAAAAACTAAGAAAAAAAGTCCTATAGACATATGCTCGTTTTTGCTCCGTTTCAGAGAAATCGAAAAAAAATGTTAACATTTCTTGCCATATCTAGCACCGACATATTTGATTACATTTTCCACTTTCTGTTATGAATTTGTCAGTCGCTCTTTGAAAGCCTTTAACAGTAGATGAATTTTGTCTTTTGCAATATGCCGCGTACGTATTCTAATAGTGAATATGCTGATATGGTTTTTGTATACGGTTTCTGCAACGGTAATGCTTTAAAGGCGGTGCGAGAATATGCACGACGATTTCCAAACAGAAGAGTGCCAAACCGAAGAGTGTTTATGTTGACATTTAATAGATTGCGAGAGACTGGATCATTTTCAATTCGACAAGAAAACAACCGATTTCAAGCAGCGTTACGAAGAGATTTGCAGGCAGGGAACATTTGAGCAACATTTGAGAAATCGTATCGTAGCTGCAGCGAACAGAATATCGCAAGAACAGTGCCTGGCTGCTACAAGAGCCGTGTTTGACAGATGCAATGCTTGTATTGCTGCAAGAGGTGCACATTTCGAACAAAATCTTCATTAAAAAGTTTATAAATAAAATAATTAAAATAATAAATTAAATATATTTTTTTCTTTTTTCGTGATTTCCTGCGAAACAAAGCAAAAACGAGCATATGTCTATAGGACTTTTTTTCTTAGTTTTTTACTCCTCTACACGCTCCCGAAGTTTTGCCATTTAATTTGGAAACACCCTGTATATTAAATATATTAAATATATATTACATATAGGTATGTATTTATATATTATACAACTAAATTATAAGTATTATTATATATATTATTATTATAATATATATAATAATAAGAATATTAATTTTTATGTAATATGATCGATAAATTATTATTTAAAGTATTTATTAATATTATTTACATTTGTAAAATGATTGCAATAGTTTATATAATTTTGTATTTATATTAAAATACTAATAATTTAAGGTGTTTTCTGCATAGTTTTTTTTTGCATTAAATGTGTTGATATTAATTCTGTGATAAATTAACTCAAGATTAATAAATTTAATTAGTTATTTCCCTCCATAAAAAAAATGTAAAATTTATATTTTAGAAAAAAATTTTTTTATTACTTTTTATCATTTTTTTCTTTTTTTCTTAAAAATCTAATTATATTTCTTTTATTATACTAATATTTATTATATAAATATGTGCCAATAGTATCTGCTAACGCTCCCTTTACTGCGCATGTACAAGTATCTCTCATTCGTTCGGAACAACGCGATCTATGTACAGTTGGATATAGTCGTGCATGGTAAATGTATGTGAGTGTAAGCAAATTGTAGCTATCACTAGTTGATATCACTGAGAATAGTGATATTTGGCAAATCTTTCTTTTTAAATGATTCACCGCTTGGCACTTTCGGTTGCTCATTAGTATTTATTCATCGCGGTAAAGAAGTATACTAGTGTATTTTTCCCCAAAAGCTTTGCTTTGCGGTTGCATATGCATTCTCAAGGATTCGCTCGAACATTCTAACGCGAAGTGTTGAATAAAAATTTTTCGCAGTATGCTTAACATTAAAATAAAATTAATCAGGTGTGTGTGAAGCAATGGATAATGATGTTATATGAAATACAATATTTGAATTAAATTTATAGAAAAGACACACACACAAAAACACGAAAGATAATAAAATATACTCTAATTTTCTTTTTTTTTCTTTTAATTTTCTTACAATATTCTGTAAAGATTAAATTTTCGCGTATTTTCATGGAATTTAAGAAGATTGCAAATCGCCAATGTATTTTGCTCATGTTAACTGAGATAACTAATCTTTCTTAGCCAGCAATTTGCCTAATTCAATGCGTTATCTGCTTGAGCCAATTCAAGTTCATTTAAGATCATTATTCACATTTATCTCTGACAATATACAGAGATATTCCTTTAACGGTGCAGTAAAACTGTTGGGTGCAGTGCAATCGTCAAGAGCTTGCAGTATGTCAAAGGAAACAAAAATTGTGATTGTTGGAGCAGGTGCAGCTGGTATTGCTGCTGCCTCGAGACTGTTACAGAGAGGAGTAAACGATTTTGTAATATTGGAGGCCAACGATAAGATTGGTGGCAGAATATATACCAAAGACTTTGGTAAATAATAATCTCCCAAATTGGTGTTGAATTAATGAAAATTTAACTTTGTATGTTATCTTTGATATTGAAACAGTTCCAATTTTATATTTTTAAAACTTTGGATGTTTAAGAAAATTTTGAATCTAAGCATTTTTTAATATTTCCAGGTGAAAATGTGGTAGATCTTGGAGCTCAATGGGTTCATGGAGAATCTGGAAATGTAGTGTTCGACCTTGCCTCCAAACATGATCTACTAGATTCATTCGCAGTTCTGTATGATTCTAACAAACATGAATTTATCACCATTAATGGTGAAGTAATATCCAATGATGAAAGCAACGAAGCTCTGATGATTTATTATAATAATTTGAATAAAGTAAAACAGGAAAAATTTAAAGAGGAAAGAGGATCGTTCGGAGATTTTTTCATAAGAGAGTAAGTACTTTTGTTTTTATCTATAAGAGTTTTTATTAAGAATATATATATTAATTAAATATTTTAGAAGTCTCTTAAAAAAATATAAGGTATTAAAAGGTGCTCATAAAATTTTTATTTTTTTGTAAGTTTATAATGGTTTTTTCATATCAAATTTTATGAAAGAGAATATTGTTCACGAAATCATCGATATCACTTTCACGAAACCATGCTTGCAATGTGGGATGTAGATTTTCTCGCACAATCATATAAACATCTTTATCAGGCACAATACATCTGATAACAAAAACACAATCATATAAATGTCTTTATAAGGCATTATACATTACATCTGATAAGAGAAACAAAGGCAGTTTTACACATACTTTTATACTAATTTTATAAAGAAATATAAACGATATTATCATAAACACCTATCAAAGAATTATCTGTTAAAAATTTCTTATTAAAGACTTATCAATTTATATGTACCTCACACGGTTGTTGCAACATTGATTCCTTACGTATTCGTATCTCAATAAAGAATATATGTATTTCAAGTATTTTGTATCCAAGTTGTTATGCAGCTGTTCACACATTTTTATAGGGTTATTGATTTTTTCGATGTACTCTTTTGTCAGTATTGGTATAACATAATCAACCTAAAAGTAGATTAATTTATAATACTTAATGTCAGTGTTGATGTTAAAAGAAATTGACATAGTTAGCGGTTCATAAAGGAAATTTGGTTCTTCTAAAATTTGATTCTCCAGATTTCTCCAGAATAGAAGTTTGGAAAGGGTTTACTTTCCCTTTTATAAAAATTGTAACAAAGTTAAGACGAAGTCGAAGTTTACAGAACTCTGTAGGAAGCCAGTACTTGATTTGGGCTATATCGAAAAAGAGAAGAAATTGATTTACCTGCTTGAAACAGTCATCTATGAATTCTTCAGCTCGACTATAGACTTTTTTCTCTTGCTCTTGTAATATAAGTACACCAATTCGTGGTTGTTTAGACCTGAATATCTTCGTGATGCACTCAGCAGTTGGCAAACCGTCATTAGCAAACGTCAACATAACTATGCAGCCATACGTTTGTTTATGCTGATAGGATACAAAATATAATATTAAAAAAGTTTTAATTTAAAATCTTGCTCTTTGTTAAAAAAAATTTTCATGGATATATTAATCAGTTGAGCAACCTGTTTCTGCTGACTATCTTGTGGCATATACATTGATTCATTTTCTTTCATTTTAGTTTTACATTCCACTGTTGAAATTGGACTCAGAACTAATGGTGCTTTTGGTATATGTCCAGGTTGAATTATTTTAGGTCCTAAATCTAAAACAAATAATTAAGTCTTAATATACATTATTGGATCATTCGTGACTTAGTTCAGTTCTTTTCTTCGAAAAACTGGGAGCTTCAAGTAATTAATTCAAATAAGTCAAGTATTAGTATAACATTTATATACAATTTTTTTAAATGCACATTTTTATATAAATACTTTGTAAAAATGTTGAAACACTTGTACGAATTATTTAATAATTTGTTAAAGTGATAAAAATTAACCCAGGATACGAATGACTTACTGGTGTAGTAAAAGATCAGAAAATCATTGTGTGTACTAAAAATTAATATAATTGTATATAATTATGACATTTTTAAATTCCAAATTTGTGTATGTGTGTGCGACTCATGATTTATTTTGTAATGTCAGAAAAAAGAAATGTTACTGTTCTTTACATTACCGTGGCTTATGACATGTTGTGATGTAGCACTGACTAGATCATGCACATAATCCTTAATCTGATTTATTACATCGAGTCGTTGCATTTTTTGCAAAGCACTCAGAATTTTGTCTATTGTTGCCTCTGGAAACTGCACATAAGCCAAAAGCACGTAATATGTTGGATCCTGGAGTCCTTTGAAATCATAATCTATGCACTAGACAACAAAATGACATTATAATATTATACTTACATTATTATTATACAATATGTTATGAATTAGTTTGAGTTAGTATGCATACTTATTACTTATTATAATTGTCATTTTTCTGATAATCTTACACGTATCTGTTCCATTGTTAAGCCCATATGTGCTGCGAACTCCTGCCATCCATCGTAGATTTTCCCTGTTGCTGTAGAACTCAGCAACAAACATAGTTTTTGTAATGTAGCTTTACCAATATGCTCAAACAAATATGCAGCGTGAATGCGCGATGATTCTCTCTGAATATTCACAATAGTCATATCTAAATTTGGTGGTCCATCCACTTCGTTTCTCAATTTTTCCAACTCCGGATCTACTTTCCTAGAATTGTGTTTTTCATTGAACATTTGCATTTTCAAGATGACACATTTGCACATATTGTTTATATAACTAAAAAATTCTGAATTTGTAAGAATTCAATCTTCTTGATGGTAACAAAATAGGTTATGATTATAAAATTAATAGTAACTTAATATTCAGATAGTTACCTTTTTGCAAACATCTTGCTGAGTTTTATTAGCAAAAAAAGTTAGGTTGTGTTGCAAGTATCAGTGTGATTTGATTGCATTACCGCTGTGCTTGCTTCTGCAATAATTTGCATTGACATGAACATGGTATATGATTGGGATATTTAAAGATCTATATTAAAAAATATAGATCTCAAGTTAAATAATTTAGTTCAGTAAAAACTAAATATCACAATTGAAGGCTATGCTTTCTTTAGGTGATATTTCATTTGTGCGTTTTTGTCGTACAACAAATTTTTCAAGCCTGTTGATTGGCTACAAGATAGAGAGAGATCCGAGGACCTCTCTGTCCTGTATACATTTGTCATACGACGAAACATACAAACGAAATAGCAGCTTTATACGTGACAGAATGACTGCACGTGACATGCTGCTGATGTCAGTCTCCCCACCACAATTTGTGATGATTCATTCTTGCTTTCTACCCGCCTAAAATTTGAATCAGAAAAATGTGAAGTATACAAATCCTTGTCTTTGTTCACAACAAAATTTGCTTAAAGTATAAATGAATTTACCAAATAAAATCTTTTTTTAATATAAATGTAAGCATTAATGCATATATACATAAAACATGAGTGCAAAGTTAATAATTAATATACACTTAATAGCGTAATGTTTATGAAATATTGTAGCAGCTGAGAAAGAAAGATAGATAAAAAACAAAATTAAAAAATTATAATTTATTCAATTATTTTGCATTTATTTAATATTTAAAGTAAAGTGCTGCATATATAGATAGATATAAATCGGATGTTGGATTGATATTATGATAATACATTATGATTAATAAATTTAATTATCACATTAACATTGTAGATATTATAAAGCTTTTGATACAAATCCTTTCACGAATCGTGCTCGAGTTGCTGAATATTTATCTTGGATAGAAAAAATGGAAAATTCTATACAATGTAGCGACACATGGTTTGATGTTTCCGCGAAACGTTTGACAGAATATCGAGAATGCGAGGGCGATCTTGTGTTGGATTGGAAAAACTATGGTTATAAAACAATTTTTGACCTGTTATTGGTAAGAAATTAATATTGGACTGGAAATCGAAATGTACGGAAATGTTTTCAATAATTTTCCATTTTATATAACGTTGAAATTGAAAATAAAATTTAAAATATATTGCATCGAAAAGAAATAGTTCGTGATCGTTATTTCAAAATTAAATTAATGTTCGAGTGTACAATAAATTTTTAATAAATAAATAAATAAATGTTTTTATATAATACATTTCAGTAAAACAATACTTTATATATATAGATATATATCTATTATTTTTATTTAATCAAATATATATGATTATTTTATCAGCAAAAGATTCCAAATCCAAAGGAATGTTTACCAGTAATGGAAAAGATAGAGTTCGGAAAAGTTGTGACAACTATCAATTATAGCTCAGGCGAGAATGCAATGATTATTACTAGAGACGGATGCAAATATTCCGCATCGCATGTTATATTCACTGGGTCTCTAGGTGTTCTGAAGGAGAAACATTCATCGATGTTCGTGCCACCTTTGTCGCAGAAGAAACAACGCGCGATAGAGGTTTTATTAATAATATAAATCGAATATTGGCATTAATATTATGTTGTAAATAAAATGGTATTTCATACGATTGACAAAAATCAATTAATTATTTCGCCATCACAGGGATTAAATATTGGAACAGTAAACAAGATTTTTCTCGAATTTCCGCACAGATGGTGGCCGGAGGATAAAGCCAGTTTTAATTTTATCTGGCCGGAAAAAGATAAAAAAGAATTCTTGCAAACTTATGGTCAAGTAAGCAGATATTCGAATGTATAATTTTACCTAAGCTTAGAGATGAAAGCGAACAATAATATATTGCTAAAATTAATTTCGACAATCTTTTGTTTTTACTGGTCTTCTATTAATTTCGTTAAATATTTATTTTAGAATAGCGAATGGTTATGTGATGTGTTCTCGTTTTTCATCGTGGCTCATCAGCCGAATCTCTTATGTGCTTGGATAGTTGGAAAAAATGCGAGACACATGGAAACCTTATCGGATACTGACGTATTCGATGGATTATATTTATTGTTAAAAAAATCGTTTGGAAAACGTTATAATGTTGTGAAGCCAACAAGAATATTAAGGTAATGTCCTATTGGAATTAATTAAAAGAAAAGTAATAAGATTCTCTCGTCTAAATTATTATTTTTATTTTTAGATCTAAATGGTATACTAATGAACATTTTCGGGGCTCATACAGTTTTCAAAGCATGCTTTCTGAGCATATGAATGTAACACCGAGAGATTTAGCAGAGCCAATTATGACTGGAACTAAACCTGTATGTAATCCCAAAATAAAAATATAACATATTTTTAAATGTTATGCAAGTTATATTGTATGAAACATTATAGTTAGTCTCTTTATTTTCCATATAGTTGTTTATTTTGATAATAATATCCAAGATGTGTTCTTTGATTTTTAGCTTTAACTTATTCATGTATATGTATAATCACGTATTTTTATATAAATTGAATCAAATTGTATATAAAAGATTATTAATATTAATAAAATGCATCGCGTGATTAGGTAATCCTTTTCGCTGGAGAAGCTACGCATGATCATTATTATTCTACTGTGCACGGTGCCGTGGAAACTGGTTTCCGCGAAGCGGATAGACTAATCGATTTTAAAAGGTAAGATAATATCAGTTAAAATTCGTGTAAAAACTTGATATCAAAAGCGTAATAAGTGCGATATTGTAATATTACAATAATGCTTAAAATGTTTTTTTATTATTTTACTTAATCAAAAATATTTTTTTTTAAATTGCAAAAAATTCTTTTTAAACATGATTGTCAAATATTTTTTTATCAGTTTTTTTTTATTGAAATTATTATATTTTTGAAATTATAAGTTTTAAATTTTTTCCAGTTTAATAAAATTGAATGAAAAAAGGGAGTAATCTGTTAAGTAAAATTTAGTTTTAAAGATGTGTATTTCTTTATGCAATCATACATAATATATCCTTCCCGCTTGTTTTTGCTGTTGCACGATTTCGTTTTGTGTTGCATTATATTACTATGTGCAGCATCCTAGTGAGAAATGATAATGGAATCGACATCAAATCGATGTCGATTCGACATCAATTTCATTATCATTTCTCACTGGGCTTATATCAGTTATATCAACGGTTGAGACGTATACAATGAGTGCAAAAATTATTCATTATACAGGCGAAATTTTTATATAAAAAGCTTTATTTAAAAAATAAACATTAATTAGCAGTTTCGTACAATAAGTATATTCTTCCTATATAAACAAGCTTCGTGTGCTTATGGTTTTAGAAATTAAATTTTTCGATTGTATACGAACACTTTTGTGCATTCAAATAATACAGTTTTTTATTTTCGCTTATTTTTAAGAGAATATATTTTTATCATTACACATCTTTTTAGGTAAAGTAATTTTAAGAAGTATGCAATCTATTCTTTGTTAATAAATTGTTAAATAATGTTTACTTTTTAAAAATAAGGGTTTTTTTTCTTAAATATGTTCTGTAGGAAAACTTTTTGCATTTACTATATTTTTTATTTTATATATGAGACTTAATAGGAGTAAAGGCTCTTATGCTTATTTATTGTTACTTTTAAACATATTGGCTTCAAATCTTACATAAATAGTTTTGCAATTATATTTATATTTGATTGCATGCTTTTTCTTAGGCAACTAAACTCTCACCTCTAAATCACATCTTCTACAACTACACCTTCATAATGAATGGATTGCGGAAAACTAGAAATATATATTTGTAATTTTCAATATTCGCCACAGACAAATATATTTAAGGCACTACGATACTTGTTTATAAGATGTAAACATTTGTATAAAGATACATTATATATTACAATAATATAAATTTTAATACTATAAATTAATGTAAAGTTTAGAAACATATAACTTATAAACATGAAATATATGCCATGAAGTTAACAGTGAAAGGAATAATATTTATATTTGGTATTATTTATTTATTGTGTTCATTATTTATAGTTATTATTCGTGTTTCCTGTTGTAGATCATTATTGCATCGAAAGCCTCTCCAAATAAATCCTAAAATTTATTTATATATGTAGTTTTTATATAGAATAGAATATTTATGACTTATTGTTAGAATAAATTTATAAAAAGATAGCAAACGATACATGTATCATATATGTGTATATGTGTACGTTTATGTGAGATAATATGTATATTATAACTAATTACTTTGGATGACTAATTACTTCGGATGACGTAGAACGTACAATCGCTTAGATCAACTGATTGACAACTTCGATGAAGCGTTACGGATAGAGATTGATACGAGTGCGAGAAAAATGGAAAAGACGAGAGTTGTGATAGTAGGCGCAGGAATTGCAGGATTGGCGGCGGCAAAAACTCTGGAGGATGCGGGATTTATGGATTACCTTCTTCTCGAGGGTACATGCATATATGTGATATCTCTTAAGAATTACTTAATATTAATTAATTTTTTATTCAATCTGATCAATTTGACTAATCTTTAAGACCCAAGCAGAACAATAAGTCACGACAATGACGATCAAAATGACATTAAAATGAATCGGAAATTATTGAAAAATGACTTTTAATGATCGTTTGGTCAACGATTTTGGAGTCATTTTGACATCATAATGATTTGTGGTTCTGCTTGGGAACAGATCAATAATAATATAAAAATTTATAATAAGAAATAGAAAAATAGTTCTAAATACAAAAAAATAAAAATATAATTCTCTGGATTATCTTATGCTATTCCATAGCTCAAGACATAGTTGGAGGAAGAATTCATTCTATTCCATGGGATAATGGCTGGGGAGATTGCGGGGCACAATTCCTGCATGGTGATAAGAGCAGGCTTGCTCAATACTGTCTCAACAATAATTTATTATCGACAATTCAAGGAACGGATGGCGACGGAATTTTCTTGCGCGATGACGGAACGATAATGAGCGATAGCATGGTTCGTGAAGTCGATGATCTCGTACGAACCGTCTTAGATGATACCTGCGAATCTCAAAAGCCTTTGAAAAAGCAGGAGAATATCGGTTCGATCATAAGAAATAGGTTTAAGGATTATCTAGACGAGAGAAATGATCCTCCGGTGGAAAGGAAGATGAAGGAGGAAATCTTCGATTGGAATGTGCGGTTTCTCCTAGTAGACAATTGCTGCTACTCGTTAGACGATTTGTCAGCAGTTCTTTGGGGAAAGTTCAAGGTAAACCCAATTTTAATCATAGTTTCAAAAATAAGTACTTTAAAAACAATGATTTCTACAGTATGTTGGCGGTCCGGAACATTTGCTCTTTAAATCCGGCTACAGTTCTTTAACGAATCTTATCGTTAACAATCTGGATAAGCGAAAATTACGTTTATCCACTCCTGTGGAGATCATTCATTGGCAGAACTTCATTGATTCTCCAAATGATTCTTCAATTATCGTGAAAACTTTCGATGGCACTGAAATTCTCGCTGATGCGGTCATAGTTACTTGTTCGCTTGGCTATTTGAAGAGTAATCATCAGAAGATGTTCCAACCGCTATTACCAAATCGTCTAAGCGTTGCTATTGAGGATCTTGGTTTCGGAACGATTAATAAGATTTTCCTGGACTTCGGCGAACCCTGGTGGCAAAGAGGTGTGAATGGTTTCCAATTGCTTTGGCGCAGGGATGCTGATCACTCATCTTTGCCGGAATGGACCAAGTATGTCACAGGATTCGATGTTCTGCCGATTCATGCGGCCACTCTTGTAGTGTGGGTCGGCGGGCGAGGGGCGTATATCATTGAAGAATTATCAGAGGAAACAATTGCGGAAGATTGTATAAATCTGTTGACGCGATACGTACGATATCGCGATATACCGCCAGTCAGAAGATGCGTCCGAACTAAGTGGAACGAGAATAGTTACGTGGGAGGCGGTTACAGTCACATCACGAAGAGTTGTGAGGAGGATGATGTTTCACCAAAGATATTGACCGAACCAGTCTGGGCGACGATGCAAATTGATATGAAGAGGAAAAAGGTGAGATTATATCGTATTTACGTAACTTATAATACTTACTTACGTAACATAAGTACATTTTATTTAACATTCTTTTAAAAAAAATTTTAAATTGTGAAGATTTTATAGTCATTTTTAAACATTTTTATATTATTTAATTAAGATAATGTAAAGATTCGAAAAAATAAATTTAAAAAAACAAATTAAAATTTATTGTCCAATTTGTAAATTTTTGCGAATATAACAGAATCTACCAGTCATATTGTTTGCCGGCGAAGCTACGCATGACGAGTTTTACTCGACGACGCATGGAGCTTATGAGACAGGAATACATCAAGCCGAAGTATTTTTACAGCATCACATGAGCATTAAGTAAATACGTAAATATTGACATATGTGAATATGTAAATATATTAGTATAAAATAAAAATTTGTAAGTGTTATACATTACATTTTTTGTTCATCACAAAATTATTTAATACTAAATTTTTTGTTTATTTTATGTATATGTTTATATAGTCTGTGTAATAATAATTATTATTTAATTCATTAAGTGTTGATTAATTTCCAATTTATTTATTATTAAATAACTTCTGTTTCTTTTATTTCGACTTTTATTTCTTCGCGCAATACCATTCATATATATATATATACATACCCAGTGAGAAATGACAA
The DNA here is from genome assembly GCF_001594055.1 of Mycetomoellerius zeteki. NCBI lineage: Eukaryota > Metazoa > Arthropoda > Insecta > Hymenoptera > Formicidae > Mycetomoellerius > Mycetomoellerius zeteki. The sequence continues at coordinate 291,082 of NW_017257066.1, read as the reverse complement.
TGGAATCGACGTCGAATCAACATTGATTCGACGTCGATTCCATTGTCATTTCTCACTGAGTATGTAGATACATTCATTCATTCATTCATTCATTCATACATTCATTCATTTTTTTGTAAGTATTACAAGTATATTATTTTATATATTCCTGTGTATTATGAGTAATATCCGTTTGATTTGTTTCTTTCCTTTTTTATATCTTTTTATCTTGTTAATTTTTACACTAATTAATTCGTTTGCTTCGATTAATTGCATCAGAGAATTGGAGATTCTCAATTTTCATATTCATCCTTTCTTTTCTTTATTTTTTTCCTTTTCTTTCTTTTTTTTATTTTGCAAAAATATTAGGGGTAAGGGTAAAGTCCAGGGTTATTAAGAAACTTCAGTTTTTTATTGAAAGTTTAAAATTTATGATTATATCGCACGCGATTAATATAATTAACCAAAATATTATAACATTAAGTATTAAAATTAAATTTTTAATTATATTCATGATTTAATGATTATAAATTCATGTAAATCGTGCCAACTTTATAGATAAATACTGAAATATCCATATTCAAAATATATTATGTACTTAATTATACTTTATACTTGCAAAGTTACTTTACGTTAAATGTACTCTAAATCGCATATATCTTATAATTTTAATAGCCTTACAAAACTCTGTTGAGATAATGTTATAATTTAACTTTTAGTATTAACGATTACTATTTGTTTTATCAAATTTATTATAAAAATTACGATGTCTGTTTACATGATTGAGTGATGACTCGAGTACTATGTAAGACCGCTCCCCATCCTGATCTTCCACACACACTCTGTTCTCATCTTCGTCTCTTTCTGCTTCCTTTACTTATCGCCATCTTTCATTCTTTATAAAATTAGGAGGGAGAAGTGGAAGAGAAGCGCATAGCTATCTCTGGCGTTAAATGTTTTAACATCGAATACTTGATATCTACTCACACATCCTTTGCGCGATGGATTTTCGTTTTGGCCTAATTGCAATCTTCCTAATCATTGATATGACTTCTACCCGATCCATTGGTAGGAAAAATTCGGAATTATTATTAATAATATATCGTTTCAAGTTCTATTTATCGCCAGAAACGATCCTGTGAATTATTTTGTGTTGTTATTGCGTTATTGGTGTAGTAATTGGTGTTGTACAATTGTGAACGTTATTATAAATCTCCTAAAAGGTTCGTACATATTCTAGAAAAATCATATCTGTATTGTTATAAAGAAGATTTTTAAATTTTCTGATTCTGTTATTTGCTTTCTTTTAAAATATTTTTAATTAAAAATTTTTATATTTTTAAACTTAAATTCTAAAAATTTATATTCTAAATTAATATATTAATTATATTTATGATTAGAAAGTAAATAGATATTATTATGTTACGTATGATAATATACACATTTCAATTTATTTGCACGCAAGTCGTACAATGCGTTCTAATAACTTTCCAAGTTAAATTAAAATTAATTAACTTTTTAACTTTTTAACTTAAATTAATAATAAAAGTGTTGAGAAGGGTTACAAACCTAGTTCTTATTAATTATATTATATCTTTTATTTAAATATTGTTTTCTTATGGTTCATAGCCCTTCTCAACATTTTTATTATTAATTTTATATTTATATTATTAATTATATATTAATTGAACCATATTACACGATGTTTTTTAACTTTGATCTTTTTAACTTAGCACTACCCAACCCTGCCATTATCATATTATCGCACATTAACATATTTTACACTAATACCTCATATATTAATAATTAATACACCAGCATCTGATAATAATTTTATAATATCTTGTACTTTTATTTTTCCAAAAATTTATCTTCCAGTTTCAAACCTACCGTCATTAAAGGATTTGCTATCCCTTAAGATGAAGCCAGTGACACCAATATCAGAACTTAGTAAGTAAATTGTAATTATGTATTTTAAGAATTTGTATAAGTAAAAAAATCTACAGATATAAAAATCTAAAAGTATAAATATTTACACATTTATAAATATCCGTCTAACACACACGCACGCACGCACGCACGCACGCACTTAAACAAAACTCATTGATTCTATTTCTTTTATATATATATATTTCAACATATCTTTATATAATCAACACAATAAATCACAATAACATCTACAAAATAAATTTCAGAGTGCGAGGAATATATAGGCGAAATTGCGGGTACGTCTTTCGTAATGACTCTGCCTGGTTCATCGAACGTGCGCAAGGTGATTAATAATTGCGAGAGTACGAATCGTTTGGTGGTTGGTGGTACCGAGGCGCGAGTTGATGAGTTCCCTCACATGGTCGCCCTGGGCAAACGTAATGCCAACGAGTTCGTCTTGATGTGCGGTGGCACGCTAATTTCACATAACTGGGTGATTTCCGCTGCTCATTGTACTCATGGAACAGAGTAAATTTTAGTACTTTTTTAAACTACTTAAGAATTCATCAAATACGATAAAGAAAGTCATGATCGGACAAAGTTAGATGTTACGAATAATATATTATATATTCTTTATTAAATCAATTTATTCCAGATATGATTGCGCGCCGATACTTTCGGACTTTCAACATAATCATTCTGAAACGCTAATGATCCCCCCTAAATAAATTAGAAAGAAAGAAAAAGAGAAAGAAACTTAAAAATTCTAACGAAAAAACTTTTTTTATTTTTCTGATAGCCATTTTATTGTGAAAGTAACGATGAATCAGATAAAATCTTAAAGTTTGACAATACTTTTCCAGATTAAAGTATTTTTCAGCATATTATACATCTTGAGAAAAAATTATGAAATTTTAAAAGTCTACTTGATTTTATAATTTAAATGTATTAAAAATTGCAAATTTAAAATATAATTTATTTAAGTGACTGATATCTTGCAATTATTTAAAGATTTGATTAACAAAGGTCGTCTTATACATTGTATCTTTTTGCAGCGGCGGTGTAACTGATGCAAGAATAGGCTTCCACAGCTTGACAGACCAAAAAGGCATCACAATTGTCATTAAAGATATAAAAACTCATCCGGATTACAAACCACCTGCGATGTATGCGGACATTGCTCTGATACAGCTTATGACCCCTGTTACTTTTAACACATCTGTACGACCCGCGTGTCTTTATCAGCCTTTTGACTCCGTGCCCACACAGGCTTGGGTGAGCGGCTGGGGTGTTACCGAATACAGTAAGTAGTTCGGCAATTCCTCACGGGAAAATTTGCTACGAAAAGCCTAAAATTGGAAGAAATAATCGTAAAGCTAAATGTTTTTGAAAACCTACATGTGTATCCAAAAAGTTCTACATTTATTAAGAACTTACGTGTAGCAGGGGATTCTTAATAAATGCAAAGTTCTTTATTATAAAGGTTAAAAATTTTTATAAGGTAGATGTGCCATTTCAAATTAAATTATGTACACTTCAGGTGGAGAGGTGAGCGATCGATTACAAAAGGCTAAGCTGGATCTGGTAGACAATCTATCGTGTACAGTACGGTATAACAATTCCACAGAAATTCCGTACGGTATCACACTAAGTATGATTTGTGCTGGCGGCATTAAGGACACTTGCCAAGGAGATTCCGGTGGTCCTCTGCAAATAGTCCATCCTAAGAGTGAATGCCTCTTCCAACTGATTGGTATCACCAGTTTTGGTCCGGGTTGTGGGATACTCGATATACCCAGTGTTTATACTAGGGTGTCCCATTATCTTTCGTGGATCGAAAATATTGTCTGGCCACAAGAATAAAAGTCGTAATTTATTCGATGTTCATGAAATGCTTAAAAAAGTTCTTTACTAAATTAATTGTATTTGACTAAAGTAAGTCTTAAGTTAGAATTAGTTATTAGTTATCAAATAAATGAGACAAATCGATTGAAGACTGAGACATTTATAGCATTTGCAAATTTTTCCCTGCTGATTATTTTATAATATTATGGTCATTTATCATGTAAAAATAATTTTGCAATTTTTGCAAATTGTACATGTTTTAATTATTGCTGTTGTGAAAATTGTAGACTATATAAGTAGGAATAAATTAAGAAATTGCGAGAAAGTATGAATTATATGTAGAATAAGAAACTGAATTTAACTTCATGTAACGATAACAGTAAGCTTCGAACTTATATTTGTTTCGGGCAAATAGAAAATAATTCTGTTTGATTGTTTAGACGAATGATGAAATTAGTCTTCTACAATACAAACTGATTGGAGTAGATATACATTTGCGAAAGTAAGAAAATTTTATTTAGAATACGAAATTTGCATTTGTTTATAATTCTATAAAAAGTCATGGTTATATTAATGATAAAAATTTTTATTTAAAAAGTTTATTTTTTATTACATACAAGTTTTCTACCTAAGGTATGTATTTCAACCCTATCAGTAATCTAAGCGTAATTAGAGAATACCTTTTATTTCTTCTGTCTTTTTCCTTATAATTTTAAGATATACAAATGGCGTCATCAAAGGGTGACTATCTTGCGCTCGAAGAATTTTCCGTGATATTGTATTTTCTGTAACCCAGTTCCGGTCCGTTGTCTTCGGATGAAAGAGTAGGTTGTTCAATTTTAAGCCAGTGTTTACCTAAATTTCTGTACGTCAAAGGCGCGCGCGACGGGTTGCAGACCGCGGACGGTTTGGATCAAAAGAGTTGCAGGGGTGCAATTATTGTGTAGAGCACGAACGCAACGGAAAATTATCGTAAACGCAGCATGCTTTGTTGCTCTTGTTCTATTTTTTGCCTCTCTTCTTCTCTTTCTCTTTCTCTCTCTATCTATTTCTTGCAAATTTGTTTATGGAATGTCGGATGCAGACGGTTGACGAAATGAACTAACAAAGAAACAAGAGAGAGATTTTCTTTTCTCTCCAGCTGTTATTTCTTGTTTTTCATTAATAGTCAATGAGAGTGACAGTCACGATTGAAAAAGAGAGAGAGAGAGAGAGAGAGAGAGAGAGAGAGAGAGAGATTAGATTAGATTAGAGATACTTTATTGTGTTAGCTTTTCAATAGCTACTGTATATGATTCCACATTCAAAATGATACATACATAACTTTACATATTTAACCTACAATATTATTTTTCTTTTTTTTTCTTTTATTATATCGCATTAAAATGATATCCTTTCCTTTGTCATTTCGTAGGCTTTCATAGTCTTTTATTTAATACGCAAGTTACAGTATAACACAAGATTCAGATCAATGAAACATAAAAAAGAATTATGAAATAAAGTTAGATAATGATACCCAAATACTTTATAACCAAATAATTAACCGAAATAAAATAAAATAAAAATAATGTAAAGAATAAAATAAAAAAGAAAGAAGTAATATAAAAAAAAATAAAGAAATAAACAATATAATGTATAACCGCAACTACATAATCTAACTAGAATACCGTTCTCTATACTCTCACCTCTGTTATATATAACTTCTTTGTTTGATATACTTTACTAATGCCCTTCTAAATCTTAATAAATTTTCTTCCCTTTTTATCTTCTGCAGTAATTTGTTATATAAATTAAATCCATCGAATAACAACATTCTTTGTTCTTCGCTAGTCTTACATCTATTTATACATATATCACCTTGTTTGTATTCCATCTTCGTTGTGTACAATTTCTATTTTTCTTGATAAGTAATTCGGACAAAGCCTATTTATCATTTTATAAATTAATAAACATGTGTTAAATTCAATTCTCTGTTTAAGACATGAACTGTAGCCTCAAGCATATTCTCGATTTTTATCCTGCGGAGATTGCTTCCTATTATTATTGTCATACCCCGATTTTGAGGTTTCTGTAAATGCTCTAAATTAGTTTTATTCAATCCTATTATCATTGAAGAGCATTAGTCGAACAGTGGAGCAATGAATGACTTATAATATTGTACACCTTATTATCGGAGACAAATCATTACTTGCTCTTCTCAATATTCCTAATCTTATTCCTATCTTCATACTAATATAACACAGTGCGTTATATTACAGTTACCTTGTTGAGCTGACTTTCATGTAACATGTACGTTACATGTAACAATGTGTTTACTGGGATGAACGTATATAATTCTTTGAAACGCGTGCTGAAATGATTTTTCGGTTTTGAAACGTTAACTCTATTAAACTACCGCAGTAATATCACAAGTTAAATTGACTAGCAATTTAACAATTTGACGCTTTTCGCACCTTCAAACGATCTTAATAATGCTGAGTGACATTTTAAAATCTATAAATAATTAATTTTTATTGTGAAAAATATTACCTCGACCGGGAGTCGATCCCGGATCTCTTGTTTCCCGGGCAAGCATCCTAAGCTCTACTAAAAAATTTTTCCATATTGTATTTAAATAAATCTTGAATAGTTATATATACATTCAATAAAGATTGAAGATTCAATAAAGATTCAATTTTTAATATAACTTATTGTTTTGTTCTCTAGCTATACACATTTAATGATACATATTTCTTTCCCTCTATAATATGCGAACAGTTATGGAAGCAATTCTATTAATAATGTATTATTTAATATTGAATATAGTAAAACATATTTCTAATAACAAATATTTGAAGCCTATCAGTGTTAATAATTTCGAAAGATTTTAAGACGTATCTTCAAAAATTTACAAAAAATAAAAAGAAGGAATAATTATAAATGCTCCAGGATAGTGCAGATTATGGAAAACTACATAATTCTATAATAAAATTCTATATCTACTACAGTTCTAAACAATGTAAAAGAAATGTGACTAAATTAAAATAAAGTTTTATGCATTAAAAATTTTGTCAAATTATTATAATATTATTGCAAAAATCTCTTGCAAAAAGATAGTCGACGTTACCGGTTCAGTAAGCACAATCAGCCTCAAACTGTTGAATTGGAAGTAATATCCTATCTCTCCAAGATATTTATTATAACTATTTTACATGCTAGTGATATGCATTACATTGCAGCTTATAATCCTAAATGTAATGACTAATAAACTAATAATACTGGAGCTCCAGGTGTGCGAATGCTATAAGTTTAATGCTAACAATAAATGCATTATATTGCAGCTTATAATCCTAAATGAACTAGTAAACCACAACTTATAATTCTAAATGAACTAGTAAACAGTATTGCAACTCCAGATATGTGGATGCCGAGTATCGATACGGTTTAATACTCAACCTATATAAGCGTGAAATATATTAAGTATGTGTGAATAAATATTGAATAAATATCTTAATAATATCAGAAGACGGACTGAAGGACTAACTGGAGAGATTAAGGGAAATCGTAATTAAATTGTTGGAATAACTTCCAACAAACCCGTGATAGAGTTCGGATAATTACATTTCGCAAGATGTTGAAGAAGCGCAAATCCCAGGTCACAGTTTCTCTGACCAGTATCAGACTATCTGATCCCTTACGCCCTTATGGGATCCGAAATAACAGTTTGCGATATATCTTTATAACTAAGTCACGATTAATATAAGTGCTATCGAGAGAAGCGATACACTTATATTCTTAATTTCATTTTCCGGAAATCGGTGCTGTTAAACTTAATAATAAATTCTTATCATCGATAAACGCAAAATAGACGTTTTAAAACTCTTAAGAAAGAAAAAAAGCCTAAATATAAATTCTAAATATAATATGTAACTTTTTGTAATTATTATTTTCTAAAATAATATACAGATGTAACATGATAGCCGCCAAGCGGCCGATAGCCTAATTAAAATACTTACCTGCACAGCCTTTCATTGCAAATATATTAAACACGTATCTATATTCCATTTACATTGTATTTCATTTCATATCAAATATAATATATTAAATACGTAATTAACGCAATGAATATGAAATATCCAAGTCGAAATACGTACTTAATATGTACGTAACATATAGCAGATATATTGTACATATTCAAGTCGAAATACGTATGTTATATGTAGCAGGTATATTGTATATTTCCAAGTTAAAATGCGTATATGATACGTATGTAATATGTACTTAGGCCATATTAATTTTGAATGTAATAGTAATCGCTATTGATAGATAAATGTTGATTTTATCAAACTGATTTATTTTTCTTAAATATCACTCTTGATTTACTTAAATTAAAAAAAAAGAAGTTGGGGTCACTGCTGATCCCATGCGTCCACTTGTGTAAGTTTTCCGAAAATCCCGCATTTTTTAATAATCCTGTATGTATATACTTCTATTTTTTGTTCTACACATATATTAATTTTTATAACATACACAAAATAAGTAATAAAGAGAAGACTAATAAGAATCTCAATCCGTGATAATTTGAGCGCAAAATATATTATGTATTTGAATTGTTAGTCTGGAATTCTCATTCCTTGATCAATGTCACTCTTTGCTCAACCTTGTAATACTCCAATCTTTTAACGAGGTATGGGATCAGAGCTGGATACCTATCAACTACCATTGCAGTAGTCGACCGCACTTCGCATGAAACTACGCGTCATCGTAATTTTCTATTATTTAGTCTTGGTTTTATGACATCTTTTGTTCGCCACATTGTAAGTTACATCATATTTGAAAATTGACTCATTTCATCAGGACCCGATTTTCTCTCAATATAATTAGTGCGGGATCTTTTAAAATTGATAGAATGTCCAATAAAATGTGTTATACGATAATCTTATTTTTTAACGTGTAAAAAAAGTGTAACAATGTCGCTTAATCGGCTCAAACAGCTTCATAGGCGAGATCCATTGGCATGACATCTTTCTCCTTATACTGAAATTATTGTGCCGTTATTTCATTAACATTAATCTATTAGTTCCCAGCAAACACCAAATTGCATGTAATGTATACATGTTAACTATAATTTCCCACTCAATAATATAACACGTGTGCTATATTATAACTTGATATATTGAAATTACAATTAACATGTACGTTACACGTAACTTGGAGTTAGCTGGGTTAGTTTATTTTAATATCAAGAATTTTATTATTATACTTTTTCTATTAATTTCTATATTGTTGTCTGTTGATAAATGATACTGGATTAAATTATTTTTTCCTATCGATATTTTTGTATCTTGTAAATTTTTGTGAAATATACTTATTGCTTTATCTGCTTTAATCAATTACGTCAGAATCAGAGATTCTCAATTGACCAATCAAACACTTATGAACGAAGATAAACTGCAGTAGCCACTTTATATTTATTCTTGACGAATTATCGATTCTTATCTTCATTTTTTCTTTCTTTTTTCTTATTTTGTGCAAGAATATTATGGAATAAGGGCAGGTTCTGTTTTTCAGCATTTTCAGGATAAATTCGGTCATTGTTCTAAATTATTTATTAATTCTAAATTAAAATTAAATTTTTTATTGATATGTTATTAAGAATATTTTTTTTAAATATACTATTCAAATAACAATAACAAATTTATATAATAATATCAACTTTATACTTGAATGATAAAATATTCATACACAAAATATATTGCAATCTTAATTATACTTGCAAAGTTGTGATAAACACACTCTCATTCGTAGTTATCACAGTTTTAATACACATACAAAGCTCTGTTGGAATGTCATAATTTAACTCTTCGTATGTGATTAATGATTGCTACTTGTTTCATCAAATCTAGTTGAACTGTCTATTGCAAAAGACTATAACGTCTGTATCTTTGATAACCCCAGTACTATTATGAGAATATAAGACCATATTCCTCACCCTGATCTCCCATATGCTCTCTTTTTCTCTTCGTTTCTTTCTGTTGTTTCTATACTTATCTTTTTATATATCTATTTTATGTGTAATTAGGAGGGAGAGATAGGAAAAAGATATACGCGGATTTTACCGCCGTTAATCGTCACAACAGTTTATTTCTATCATCAAATGCCGTAGAATCTCGATATTCTTGTGTTACACGGTTATTTAGCGATGGATTTTCGTTTTGGTCTGGTTACAATCTTTCTTATCCTTGATGCGGCCTCCGTTCGATCCACCGGTAAGAAAAATTCACAATTATTTTTCAAGTTACTCATTGCTAGGAACTCATCGTATGGTTACTTTGCGTCGTTGTAATAAATATCACATTATTGGTATATGATTGTTTCTCGTGGTTGAGAACGATATTATTAAAGGTAAAATTCCTGGTCAGAGGATCCGTCTCCAATTAGCCTTTAAAATAGATATGTGGTCAAGGTCATGATCTTGAATAACATTTAAAAGGTTTAGCCGTTTTTATTTTTTATCGATATGTTATTATAACATTGTGTCAGTGCTAAAAAAAATAGTAATTAATGTTCTATATATATCGGTCCTTTATATAAAAACAGCACAACTTAAAAATTAGGTTTCTTAGAGATGAGGAAAACATAATTAAATGTCATTAAAAAAATTTTTATTTTACAATCCATAAAAACCTACATTCTTTTTAGTTATGATAATTTTAATATCGTACAAAATTATAATAAATCCGGAATAATTCATCAAATGTGATATGTGAAATAATAGAACAGTTTATATTTATCTTCATCAACTAAAAGTGACTAAATTCAAAATAAAACAATTTTTTCCTCAAACTTTGATAACCAAACTGTTTTTTTTTTTGTAGGAGACTATTTTTTTTATTTACAAAAACAACACAATTCAAAGCTTTTGTAAAGTTGTCATATGATCCCTTTGAATATTTTAAGAACGATACAAGTGCAATTTGGTGGAAGGACTGAAAATAAATTAGTTAACTTCAATGAGTCGTAGCGTAATCTTTATCTAATGTATTGCCTCTCCCATATTTTTTTAAATTGTGTTATTTTTAAAGTAACAGAATGGTATGTAGATACAACATACGTTAGATGAGTTAGTGAGCAGGGAACCCTTTGTCGCTTACGTATGTGTTTTGCAATACCAAAACGAAATCCCACACCTGCACCAACTTTTGCTTACAGTGCGAAACGAGGTCCTATAATTGTACGAAATCACATGTTTCACTGTAAGCAGGGGCTGTATGGAAACGGACATTAGCCAACCATTTGACTAATTAAATGCTTGAGCCAATTCAAGTTAATTTAAGACCATTCCACATATTAATATATCTATGACAATACACAAATTCCTTCAATTGTTGGATGCAGGGGAATCATCAAGAGCTTGCAATTTACCGAAGGAAACAAAAATTGTGATTGTTGGAGCAGGTGCAGCTGGTATTGCTGCTGCCTCAAGGTTGTTACAGAAAGGAGTAAACGATTTTGTAATACTGGAGGCTAATGATAGAATCGGTGGCAGAATAAATACCAAAGACTTTGGTAAATAATAATATCCCAAATTAATCTTGGACAAATAAAATAATTTAATTTTTCATATTATCTTTGATATTGAAACAATTTTAATCTTACATTTAAAAAAATGTTTAATCTAAGCATTTTAATATTTCCAGGTGAAAATGTGGTAGATCTTGGTGCAGAGTGGGTCCATGGAGAATCTGGAAATGTAGTGTTCCAGCTTGCTTCTAAACATGATCTATTGAATTCATCTGCAACTATTCTTGACGATCCCAGTAAAAATGAATTTGTCACCATTAATGGTGAAATAATGCCCAGCGAGGAAAGTACCAAGGCTCTAATTCTTTATGATAATATTTCGAATAAAATGAAACAGATAGAATTCAAAAACGAAAGAGGATCTTTAGGAGATTACTTTATAAGAGAGTAAGTTTTTGTTTTTTTTACAGTACACACACATAAGGAATACATATTAATTGCAATACAAATTAATTAGAAAATAAGTGAAAGCTTTTTTAAATAAAATTTTCATTTATATGTATATTATATACAGGATGTCCTAGAATGGCTGCAAAATATTTTGTATATAGGTAGAGATGACTAAATTAAGTCGAAAAGTTCTTGTAATTTTCGAAATAGTTAACGAGATTTTAATTTCTAAAGGTTACCGAATCACCGAATAAGCGCGTATACATCTATCAGACCATATCGCTAAATGCACGCCCATTGATGCTACCGTGCGTAATTATTATGCGTTGCTTGTAATAAGCAATTCGAGGTCGCTAACGCACAAGGAATTTATTACAAGCAGCAATACCATCTTTTATATCAGCAAATATATATCTATTATACATGAAAAATTTATTTGCTGATAGCAAAATACCGTTATAATTACTTTTTTTGAATAACCTTTTTTTTAATACACCCATACAGCACCGATTGTTGCGGAAAATTTTCAGAATTGTTTCAACTTTTCACATCTCATGTGCAACAATTCTGAAAGGATTCTGTAATATGTCATATGAAATGTTTTAACAGATATGTTTCTAAAATCTATCATATACAATAAATTGAAAAATATATTTAAACAGAACAAAAAAATTATCATGATGTTAAAATGGCTCTAAAATGTTTACTAAAAAAATGACTTTTAGTCATTTTGATATTACCGTGAGTTCTACTTTAATTACGAAAAACTTTTGTATATGAATGACTTGATTTGCTTTAATTACAAAAAACTTTTGTAAGGTAATTGGGGGGAAGACGCCCATACTTAAGCCTTTATTCTTGAATAACTTCTTAATGTTATTGAATTAAGTTACAAAAAAATATTATTTATATTCTAGAGACCTTTCTTTATTTATAGAAATTTATAAATTTAACGTTTAATATGTATTATTCCGTATTATTGGAAAAAAAGGCTCAATAAAATTAAAAAAACGAAAAGAAAGGGACTACGAGCCAGCTTTTCGTTTTTTAAATATTATGATAAATATACTGAATCACTACTATATTAATGTTGTAGATATTATAAAGCTTTTGACGAGAAGCCTTTCATGAATCGTACTAGAGTTGCTGATTATTTATCCTTGATAGAAAAAATGCAAAACTCTGTAGATTGCAGTGACACATGGTTTGACGTTTCTGTGAAACGTTCCATAGAATATTGGGAATGCGAAGGCGATCTTACGTTGAATTGGAAAGGGCGTGGTTATAAAACGATTTTTGATATACTATTGGTAAAAGATTATCTAAATTATTTGATAATATCGAATTAGAAACGCGATCCCTGATAATAAGTTACGTCATTTTAATTATTATAATTTTGACGTCATTTTGACGTCAGTATGCTACCAGAAATGTATAATAAAAGTGTTTTCAATAATCTTTCATTTTACATAATAATAAAGTGTAAAATATGTTCTATAAAAAAAATAGTGATCGTTATTTGAAAATAAAAAAATATAAAGAATGTTCAATTCATTCCTAAAATATTTTATAATACATTTTAATAAAGTAATATAATTAATATCTTATCTATTATTTTCTTTAATCAAACGTATGTAATCATTTTACTAGCAAAAAATTCCAAATCCAGAGGAACGTTTGCCAGTAATGGAAAAGATAGAGTTCGGAAAAGTTGTGACAATTTGCAATTATAGTTCAGGCGAAAATGTGACGGTGATTACCAGAGACGGATGCGAGTATTCCGCATCGCATGTTATATTCACTGGGTCTCTAGGTGTTCTGAAGGAGAAACATTCATCGATGTTCGTGCCACCTTTGTCGCAGAAGAAACAACGCGCGATAGAGGTTTTATTCACAGTAAAAGGAAATGATTATATATTACATGATTGATAATACTTTTAATATCATTACTTCGCCATCAGGGATTAAATATTGGAACAGCGGACAAGATTTTTCTCGAATTTTCACACACATGGTGGCCGGAGGATAAAACCGTCTTTGATTTTATCTGGCCGGAAAAAGATAAGAAGGAATTTTTGCAAACTTATGGTCAAGTAAATAAACAATCGAAAATCCATTGAAACTAAAGAGATTATAATCCCTACAGCACAAAGTTGCATAAAAGTTGCAGCAACACTGTTGCAACATTGCAATAACATTGCATGTAGAGATTTTGCAGCGATATAACTGAAAATTCTGTACTATATGGGAGTGAACAATAATTTATTATTAAAAATAAATTTCGACGATTTTTTGTTTTACTGTCCTTCTATTAATCTTGTCAAATATATTTGTTTTAGAATAGCGAGTGGCTCTGCGATGTGTTCGTGTTTATTGTTGTGGCTTATCAGCCGAATCTCTTATGTGCTTGGATAACTGGAAAGAACGCAAGACATATGGAAACTTTATCGGATGCTGATGTACTTGATGGATTATATTTATTGTTGAAAGAGGCGTTGGAAAGTCATTATAACGTTACAAAACCAACAAGAATGTTAAGGTAATTTACCACATTTGGAACTGAATGAAAGAAAAATAATTAGATCTGTTTAACTATTTTTTTTTTATGCTTTTAGGTCTAAATGGTATACCAATGAACATTTTCGAGGTTCGTACAGTTTTCAAAGCATGCTTTCGGAGCAAATGAATGTAACACCGAGAGATCTGGCAGAGCCGATTATGACTGGAAATAAACCTGTACGTAATCTCAAAATAAAAGTATTACAAGCATAATGAAAATAAATATCATTTTTAATTATTACGCAAATTATTGTTTGAAATATCATTATTAGTTTTTTCATTGTTTTATATTAGGTCTTCATCTAATTCGATAATATTATAATATATCTAAACTAAAATTTTTTTATTTTTAGCTTTTATAGTTTATTACTTAATTATTATTTTTAATTTATGTTTAAATTACTGAATTGTCTTGTAAAAGAAATTCTTTTGACATTGATGAAATGAATCTTAATGATTAGGTAATTCTTTTCGCTGGAGAAGCTACGCACGATCATTATTATTCTACTGTACACGGCGGCGTGGAAACTGGTTTCCGCGAAGCTGATAGACTAATCGATTTTGAAAGGTAAGATAATGTTAATGAAACTTATATTGTTCAAATTGTAAATTTAAAATTTTTTCCAATTTAATAAGATTAAATGAAAAAAAGTAATTTGATAAGTAAAATTTAATTTATTATATAGTATATACAATTATGTATAATGCAAAATGAATTATAGATTAATAATTCGTTCCGTTTATTTTTGCTATTGCACGATTTCAGTTTGCATTGTATTATATTATTAATGAGATTATATGATGCCCAGCTTAATATGTATTATTTGACTCAATGGTTGAGTCATATACGTATATTTTATTTTGTATGAAATTTAATAAGTAAAATTATTTATTGTTACTTTTAAACATATCGGTTTAAATTTTGCACAAATAATTTCGCTATCATATTTATATCTGATTGCATGCTTTTTCTTAGGCAGTTAGACTCCTATCTCTAACTACATCTTCTACATACGACTACTACTCTCGTAATGAATGAATTACGGAAAACTAGAAATATGTTCGCATATTTGCAATGTTCGCATTAGACAAATATATTTAAGGCATGGGCAACTATACTACTTGTTGTAAACATTTATATAAAAATACATTGCATGTAAATACATTATAATATAAATTTTAACGTATATTATATGTAAATTGATGTAAAAGTCAGAAGAATGTATAATTAATACGAAATACATAGCATGAACATTAAGAAAATATTTATATTTGTTATTTATTTATTTATTGTGTTTATTATTTACAGTTATTCGGGTTTCCTGTAATATCATTATTACATCGAGAATATGTTTAAATAAATCGTGAAATTTATTTATATGCAGCTTTAATTCATTCCAAATTTTTTTAAGTGTTCGTATAATAAGGAAAATATTTATTTTCTATTTATTACAAAGTCATTTGATAATAAATCTTATTATTCTTAAACTTTGTGTGTATATTCTATATAATAATTTATTGTTGAATAGTTTAATTTAATATAAATGTTAGTTTTTTTACTTTCTCCAATTTACTTATTAAATAATTTCTCTTTATTTTATTTCTTCTTCTACTTAGTTCTTCGCGCTGTCAATATATGTACGTACGTTTTCATTTTTATAAAATTATAGACTTTTAAAGACATACAAAAACACATAAAACAGAAGTAAACAGTAAGCCAATTGGCCAATCACAGTAGAAAATGTAAGGCAATAATGTAATTAAGTAACAGCAAATCCAAAATGTTGATTTTACTCACTGCTTACATTTTACTATGTAAGATTTTTTGTGTCATATTTCTTATACTTCTGTGTATTGATGAGTAATACTGATTGGTTTGTTTTTTTCCTGTTTTATCGACATTTTATCTCGTCAATTTTTGTAGAATACGCCGACCGGTTTATCCGCTTTAGCGTCAGAATCGGAGATTTCCAATTGACCAATCAAACATTGATCAAAGACGAATAGTGCATACTTATCCTTGCGTTCTTAATTATACTTTACACTTACGAAGTTACTGTTATGCTGAACACATTCTAAATTGTATACTTATCAATTTAACAGACGTACAAAACTCTGTTGAGATGTTATGATTTAACTTTTACAATTCGTGTGTAATTAACGATTGTTACTTGTTTGATCAAATCCAGCTAAACTTGCTAGATTGAAAAAACTGCAAAGTCGATGTCTTCGATAACCTTAGACTGTTAAGACTCTCCCACCTTCATCTTTCATGCGCTCTCTTATCGTTCTTTCTACTTCTTTTCCAATCATCTTATTTTATTCTTTATAAAATTAGGAGGGAGATGAAATATGAGAGAGACGCAGATTCCATCGTCGTTAATCGTCACAGCAGCTTATTTCCGTCTTCAAATGACGTGACATCGAATACTTGATCTTCGTGTGTCTCTCACGCGTTTTTCTTTAGCAATGAATTTTCGTTTCGGCTTGGTAGTGATCTTCGTGATCCTTGATGTGGTTTCCGTCTGGTCCACCGGTAGAAAAAACTCACGATTATGGTTTCAAGTGTTATTCATGGCTAAAAATTATTAACTAATTATTAATTATTATTAATATATTTATTTATTAATAATTATTAAATTATTAATTATTAATTAGTGAATTTCTGAATTAGTCGCGATTTCAACGGAAGCGTTATATGCTCGATTTTTTTTCTAGTGCTTCTGTCATGGAAACTTGTTAGCAAGGGAATTTAAATATAATCCCAGTTCTGCTATACAATTTTATACACACATACACACACATATATATATATATACTTATACGGATATTTATCTCTATAACTTTGGCTTAATATGTACATATACATTTAGATATATTTTTTTAGATAATGGCACTTCGAAGGAGAAGGTTCAACTGAGTTTCGGCATCGCGACAAACCCTTTTCTCCAATCGTCCAATTCAAATCGTCCCAATATTCAAAACAATCCTTTCCTATATCCATCAAATGGTAACAGAATCGAAAAGCCATTCTTGTCAAATGCTGTTTCAACACAGACATCCAATATAGTCTTTCCCAATAATAGCTATAATCCCTTTCCTAATAGCAATGCGAATCCTTTTCTGTCGAACTTGCGTAACTCTACTAGAGAAATACTTGATATAGAGTATCCTAGTTCACCAAGTTCTGTTTCGCAAACACCTTACACACCACCACCATCCTACCATCCATCAACATTTAATATACCAGTATTTAATACATCAGCACCGAATAATGATTTTACATTTCATACGCCTATTCCTCCTAAAATTCATCCTCCAACTTCACACGTACCATCCTGGAAGGAACTGTTACCTTCTAAGATCAATCCAGAAAAAACGATATCAGAACTTAGTAAGTAGAATATAATTGTATATTTCAAGAACATGTAGAACTGAAAAATTTACAGATTCGAAAATGTAAACGCATAAGAAATTACATAAATACACGTTTGTAATGTAACAAGTAAAGTGTTTGAATGTGAATTTTCTTACTCTATATACATTCAATATATCTTTATATATTCAACATACACCGTAATAATATTATAATATATATAAAATGAATTTTAGAGTGCGAGGAATACGTGGGAGAAATTGCTGGTACGACTTTGACAACATCTTTGGCCGGTTTATCGTCGGGCGTACGTAAGGAGATTAATACTTGCGGGGGTGCAAATCGCTTGGTGATTGGTGGTACCGACGCACGTGTCGACGAGTTCCCTCACATGGTTGCACTAGGCAAACGCAATTTTGACGAATTTATTCTAATGTGCGGCGGCACGTTGATTTCACATGCCTGGGTGATTTCCGCTGCTCATTGCACTCATGGGACAGAGTAAATCTTATATATAGTATTTTTCTCGTTTTAAACAACTCAAGAATTCTAACGAAAAAATAATTTTTTATTTTCCTGCTATTTTACTGAATACAACGATAAATCCAGTACAATCCTAAAATTTGAAAATATTTTTTAAGACTAATATTACATATAAATTACTAATACTATAGTTTAAGCTAATACTCTACTCTCATTTGCCTAAATTTTACTATTTAATACTAGTGTTTTTTTTTTTTCGACATACTATACATCTTGAGAAAAAATGATAAAATTTTAAAAGTCTACTTGATTTTCTAATTTAAATGTTTTAGAAATTGCAATCTAAATTGTAACTAATATAAGTGTATGATATCTTGCAGTTATTTAAGGATTTGACTAATAAAGCTAGTCCTATACACTATATCTCTTTGCAGTGGCGGTATAACTGACGCAAGGATTGGCTTCCACAGTTTATCAGACCAGAAAGGCGTCATAACTGTCATTAAAGATATAAAAACTCATCCGGATTACAGACCACCTGCAATGTATGCGGATATAGCTCTGGTACAGCTCATGACCGTTGTTAAGTTTAGCATATCTATACGACCCGCGTGTCTTTATCAATTATTCGATACTATGCCCAGACAGGCTTGGGTGAGCGGCTGGGGTGTCACCGAATATAGTAAGTTTGGTAGTTCCTCACGCGAAAACTTGCTATGAAATCCTAAAATTATAAGAAAAAATCGTAAAGCTAAATGTTTTTGAAAATCTAAATGTCTCTCTCTCTCCAAATGCTTTATATTTATTAAGAACTTACATGTAGTAAGTGATTCCTAATAAATGCAAAGCCCTTCATAAAAAAAGATTAAACATTTTTATAAGGTAGGAGTACTGATTCTCAAATTAAGTTATGTACTTCAGGTGGAGAGATGAGCGATCGATTACAAAAGGCTAAGCTGGATGTGATAGACAATCTGCCGTGTGCAATACGGCATAACAGTTCCATAGAAGTTCCATACGGTATCACACCAAGTATGATTTGTGCTGGCGATCCTAGCGGCAACTGGACCAGGGACACTTGCCAAGGAGATTCCGGTGGTCCTCTCCAAATAGTTCATCCTAAGAGTGAATGCCTCTTCCAACTGATTGGTGTCACTAGTTTTGGTAAAGCCTGCGCGATGATCGATATTCCTGGTGTTTATACTAGAGTGTCTCATTATCTTTCGTGGATCGAAAGTATAGTCTGGCCGCAAGGACAATAATCGTAATTTATTCGACTTTTACGAAAGGTACAAAAAACAATTTTATTAAACGTACTTGGCTAAATTAAGTGTTACATAAATAATTATCAATTAGTTTTCAAACGAGTCAAATTATTAAAGACAAAAATGTATAACATTCGCAAATGTTTTTCTATCGTTTGTTATCGTTTTGTAATGTAATATACTTTTATCATGTAAAAATAATTTTGCAATTTCAGACAAGTCTACTTGTTTTAATTATTGCTTAGCGAAAGAATTTATAAATGAATATATTTGAACAATCTGCAATTCTGACTAGAATATTGGAAAGTAAGAATAGAGAAATCACAAGATGTGAATTTAGAATGCAGCAATGATGTTGATCTTTTAAATTGTTAAAAATCAAGAGATTTTGTTATCGTGAATAGTTCGCCATGTAAGTCCATCACCATAAGGGCCATGGATTGATGGGAATAAGATATGCCACCAACTTCTGCAACAATCAAAATATTAAGATACATTATGAAAATAATATTAGACAAATTTTTAAATAATGAGACTATATAAATACAAAAATAATATTGGACAAAGTATCAACAATTTATATGCTAAACAAAATTTCAAGTAGCTATTATAATAAGCTTAATTTCTAATTTCCTTTAAATCAAAATCGTAGTCATTAAAATTGAAAGAACATAAGCATCTCGAAATTATGTACACTTACCGACTAAAAGGTTGCAACACTTTTTTTTTAATGGATTTCGGAATGCAGTCTGCTCACCAAGCGATTAGTTCTTACTTATGGATCCGTAAGTAAAAATCAATCGCTTGGTGAGTAGGCTGCATTCCAAAAACCAAAGAAAAAAATCTATTGCAACCTTTTAGTCCGTGAGTGTACAATTACCATATAAACATAAAATTAAATATAAAAAAAATAGGCTCGTGTGAATGCAATACAATATAATTGACATAAAGGCTTTTTTAAACGAGCAATTCAGTCTTTTTCTAAACGTCTGACAATCAATAGCTGTTTTATTATACACGATGACACAGTTTTTGATTCCGATTCAATAGACTATTCTATATAAATTAACAATATAATAGTTGAAGAAATTCTCGATCGGACTGTCGGATTTTTTCGATTTTTTTATGAATTTGTGACTGAACTGGATTCTCGATAACAATCGAAGAATTAGTAAAACACATTTTTATACCATGACTTTCGAATTTCTGACTGGATACCTATTTCGATCCGTAATATTTTAACGCAGTAATAAGTATGTGAGATTAGCTTAGAGCGATAATTTATAATTTTTCTATTATTTATTATATATGTTTGTTGATTTTGTAAGGGATTATTAAATATGTTATGTATTAAGTTATTATTTATTATCACTGAGGAAGACTTTGTAAGTCGAAACGTTTGAATTTATAGCATTGTACTTATGTAATTAAAACGAATTTCATCTCATGAGTTAATTGTAATTGCTCAAAAAAGCCTTGATATCAATTATATAAAATTAAATAATGTGTGAGGTTCAGTAAGAACTTTTGTGCAAAATTTAACATTTTTAATTAAATTTATTTTTCTGGCAAATTTTGTAAAAATGATATATTTTATAACTATATGCATTGCATCTTTTTCGTTTAGCTAGTCTTTCGTTGATGATTTATATCATTAATTATATTTTAATCGGTATAATCGCTACTTAACGTTTTAAATATTTATAAAAGTTCTACCTGCTTTTTGTTCCTAAGAACAATCTCCAGTTCTCCCTCGATCCGAAGTCATAAGGATTTTGATAGAACTTATTCTGAGCACGATACTTTTTGGATTCCGCACTATTGATATGCGCCTCGATGCTCGTCTCTCCTCGAGTGATGAGACGAGCATGCCACCAGGCTAGAGCACCCAATGCTGCGCATGTGGCTATACAGATCAGACCCGCAAAAATTATCAGTCTTTTTTGCCATTCTTTGGCCTCAGTTTCTGCCGCCTGTCTTGCTATTTCTGCTAGCTCCTCTTTGCTCAGATGATCTAATGATTCCGTCTGTATCAATCAAGCATGCGTATAAGATTTTGATTAAAAAAGATAGTTGATAAAATGTATTTATCAATTAGCTAATGTACCATTGGAATTATTTCCGAATTATTAAGGCGTACTGGATGGCCATCTAATTCCGGTTCCTGGTCAGGGAAGAACTCCTCATAGGCGAGTTGCACGCCGAATATCATAATGAACATAACGCCAACTACAGTATAAACCATGTATAGGAAGAAATGTCGATGATTATAGTGGCCAACACAATTGTTTAACCATGCTGTGTGTTGATTAAGGAAGACTTATTACAGAATATTGCAAAAAACCATATAAATTTTCATTAACAATATGCATTTCATTAACATATGCATGATTAATCTATGGTGAATATAATTAATTGATGAAAATTGGCTATGTGTATAAAATAAATTAATAAAATATGGAAGGATACGACAATGATGATCCATTTTGAGGATACACATGTTGCAAACAGAACAATGATGTGTTCTGGGTGGCTTTGGTTTGATGCATTTCTTGCAGATGCTTACAGCCTCTGGTATAAGGCCTCCCTGAGGTGGATTTCCTGCTGGCACAGTCACGCCCATATAATAATGAAAGCAGACATTAACCAACAGCCAGTTTCCAACTAGCAATAAGATTATCGTTATTAATGGACTCCGTTCCCACCACCAGGGTAGACCTATGTAGTAGGCAATGTACACAATACTGACGGTCAGCAGGCTCACCATTGCCACAAACACCTATGAACTGCAGCACTTAGTAAATATATTGTGAATGTCTTAAAGCTTGCATTATACACATAAGTAGAATGAAGTATCATGGAGTATTTTATGAAACTTCATGTAATAAACATAGCCATATGTATGTCCAAGTATTATTCATTTTATTGTAGAATATAAATAAAATATATTCACTAATTGCAAAAAAAGAATAGTTTAATGTTAACATAACGTTATGTAACTTTAATAAGAAAATCTTTAAAAATATGTTTCAGTTTGATTGATATCAATCAGATTTTTTAAAATTTGATAGTATCACAAAGATTAGTTTTTAAAATATCTCTCAAAATTCTAATATAGATTTTTTTAACTCAACTAAATTAATTACATAAAGTTTATTATTAGGCATAAAGAAATAAAACAATCTAAAACAAAATCTTTTCTGCTAAATGAAAGCTAATATATGAAATTTTGTAATTCAATACAAGGACAAGTAATATCAAAAATCTTACCGGACCCAAAAAAGAAGTGAAGTTCTCGACAAACCAAAACATGGGTTCCATAAGTATATCACAAACATAACTCCAACTCAAAAAGTCATTGTAGAACAAAGATTTGATGGAAATTTGAAGCCGCCACCACTTTTGTTTTAAAGTACGCCTTAAAACAAATCGAATTAGATTGTCATACTTATTAAATTTATATAAATTTATGGTATAAAGGATCAATAAATTGAAATTCAATAATTTTTAATACAATTGACATAAACAGTAGCAAAAGCATGAAATAAACTTGGTGTGATAGAAAATAAAAATTAATAGATGGATCTGACAAATATTAAGTTCAACAAATACAAATATTTATGAATTTACCGAAGAATACTTGGCATCTTCGTCAAAGACCATTGTATTTTCGCCATTTTCGTTTCTATCCTCAAATCCACTCAAATATTCTCATAATTATGGCATATTAAAGTCATATCTCGCGAACACGTGTTCGCTCATTGTCACGTTATACTTTGCACACCTTGATAAGACATTTGATAAGGTGTTATGACCGATAATTGCTGTTGCAGCAAGAAACAATAACCTCAATCGATCCGCAAGTACAACCTCGTCCGCCATATTTATTTCGAGGAAAGAATTGTGTAGAGTGTAGAGAGTACTGCAACTACTGTACTAGTACTATAAAGGTAGAAATGTATTATTGAAGAAAAACATACACAATGTTATAAATATAATGTTTATTATATACGTTCGCAAATTTAATTTTTATAAACATAAAATTATGTTATTTGTGTCAGAAACTAGAAGAAAACAAGTTTATATTTTCCCGCCATTTTGCAAGCGGTATCTTCAAACTCAAAATAATCAAAAACATTCGCAAGTGTGAGAAACTGTTCATTGTGAAATTTTATATATATATATACACAGGGTGTTAGTTAAGTATGTTGCCATACTCAATAGAGCGATTCTTTGGTTTATCTCAAGTAAAAAAGTTCATATAAACATGTATCCTAAACGGGTTAGATTCCGAAATAAAAAAATTTAAACGTGTAATAATCTGTATATGTAATATTTTAAGAATATATAACAGACAAATGACTGAAATAATACAGCGGTTCATGGTACAAAGGTAGATTTATTTTCTCACAGATATGCACGAGTGTACATGCGTTTTAACAAAGGTGCATACACGTATGTACAAGCTACACGCTAATCTTGTTAAATACGCAAAAGGCGCATTTTGCATTCACAACGCCGAAAAATTCGCAATTGCATTTGCGAACAAGAATAAAGTCATAGAATGTTTTTAACAGTCAATTATATATACATATGTGTGTATATATATACATATATATATAATTGTTTCTGTCAGAGAGATTAAATCTTAAACTTCAACAATTGGATAGTGTAATAAGTGATATTGATACTTTATCTGCCATGAAGATCGAAATAGAATAGTGCAAAAAGATTCTCTTTCTTTAGAGAAATCAAATATAAAATATTTATAAATAAGAATGCTCAAGTAATTAAGATTTTGTGCAATTAAAGCATTCCAAAAATAAAAAATTTTGCGAATAATCGAGATCATATAAAGATCCAATACTTCAATGAGGTCGAAAGACTTAGGTGTTAAAAGAAAATTCTGAAACAAAAATGATATCGAGAGAGCTAAGAAAATACAAAAAATATTATTTTTGACGGCACATGTGGCAGACGAGTTACCTTAATTTCGATAATATTTCTATATATATTATATATATAACATTATTAATATTATATAATAAGGTACAGGATAATCACACGAGGTAGAGGCAAAGTAGTAACAGGATAACATTGGTTTTCCTCACTTGGCCTGAGAAGAATACTGCTTTGTAATCGATGATTTAAAAGTCCGAATTTGGCATTCATAATAGTACATTAAGATTAAAAGATTAAATTTGGAAATATTAAAGAGCTAGGGCAGACACGCCCTTAAAGAGTCAATCGAATAATATATATCATTAAAGATTTTTCGAGGCTTAAACACTTCGCAAACACTATGCAAATATCACATAGCGAATTCGATTGGACGCACTCAGTGTTCATTACTGCATATTAAAGCCATTGTACACAAATTGCAATAATAATGTATGCTTAATATAGAGATCGGTTAAACGTGAAATTCTCAATACTTTATCGTGCTGCTAGATAAAATATTTTCATTATAATTCAAAATATTTGCATTTCACTTTTTTACAGTCATATACATACATTTAAACAATGTACAACAATTTTAATAAGCATCAATGAACACTAGTATATCCAACTGAATTTGCCAATAGTAAGTTTCTAAAAATATACGAATCAACAGAAAAATTTCTAGAAAGAAGAAAGACGCACATCTCTTCTGTAAAATCATTAAAAAATTCAAAAATCGATTTAAAATCGTCAAATTCAATTAAATTACGAATATCTTTTCTGTTTTTGCAGATTAAATTTTTATCGATTACTTTTAATTCATTTATTGTAGAAAATTGAGTATCTGAACGAACTAGCGATTTATTTTTTCCGACATAATAAATAATTTAACAATTTTGTATATAACATAATAACTTGAGATATTTTTAAATATAATTTCAACGTTTTTTTTTTTAATTCTTAAAGCTATCTCTCTCTGTGAAGCTTCGTGAAACTTTGAAGGCAACTTAAATCGTTGATTCTTTTAGATTCTCAATTGTTGAATGATGTATCGGAAGTTGTTGTATTTGAAAGACTGGGTAGGTGTGTAACGAAGTACATACATATTTACAAAAGATACGTGCGAAATGATTCTCCAGGGCCTTTTCTTAAAAATACGTCTCGAGCAATGACATTTCGGTTGGTCGAATTTGATTTTCCCTTCTCGCAAATGTCGAATTATTGCACTTTGTATTACGCTTATAAATTATAGGCTAGCGATTCGTAAACAGATTTAATTAGATTTTTCTTTTTTTTTTAAGAAAATTCTTTTTTATATTTTCAATCAACTTTTCTTTTTCATACGCGTAATTATTAAATTACTGAAAATTTACATATTCCTTTCTTCTACAAAATAAGAGAACAGATCGATAAACAGGTTCATGATATTTCATAATCATTGCTCAAAGCGTACTTGGTAATCTGATAGTGAAATTTCCGATAGAACGTAAATTCTCATAATACGGTGTCCAGAGTATCAAGACTTCGCAACAGTTGCTCGTCTTTGGAGCACCATTGCACCAGCTCTTCGATGGTCACCACACCGTCCTTATTCGCGTCCATCAACTAAAAATATGCATGAAATATTATTCATATTATTCAATTATTAATAATTATTAAATATTAACAATTTTATTAAATATTATTCTATTATTAATAATTAACTACACGAGTCATAATATAATTATCATCCATCATTAAATATCATTATGATTAAAAAATAAAGTTAAAAAATGTAATACATTATATGAGAAATATTTAAAAATATTAAAATTTTTTAGAATAATTAGTGAATTGTAATATTATTAACTGTCCTGGAAGATCGCAAAATGTTTACAAATTTTATTTTGTTATTAATTATCTTCGTCATCCGGAAAACCAATTCGACGCGCAGTTCGAATGAATATGGTATATATGCATATACATATATAGTATATATATATAGTATATATATAATTCATATTGAATTATTTAAAGCATTAAAGATCTAGCTTCGACCGTCATAGGCTTTAATATTCTTACTTGTGGTGTATTCACATTGCAGTCTTAATAAAATCATTTATTATTATTAATTATCTTCACTCATAAGTAATTAGCTTCTGTTTTTGTATTAGCTAATTAGGGATATCGTATTACTCACATGGAAGATACGATCGACGTGTTCGCGAGCGGCCACGTGCGGCTCAAGGATTTGCGGTTGCGTGTAACGACCCAACATCTCGTAAATGGAGCCCACGACATCCAACATTTCCTCCTTACTTATCAAGCCATCGCCATCCAGATCGTACAGACCAAATACCCATTGCAGCTTCTCCTCCACTGATCCTCTTGACACTTTCGACAATATAGTGAGAAATTCCTATTTAGAAAGAAAAATTTATAACTTAGACTGAATCCCTATGAATTTCCTGTAAAACTTGAATGGAATCGTCTATAATCAGTAAATTAAATATAAAGCAGAGTTTAAAATCATGGGGAACATTCCATGTTCCTTTCAGAACATTTTATTTGCGACATCGCTCACCTCAAAGCTTATCTTGCCGGACGGTTTCCTCTTCATGGTGTTGAAGACATAATGAGCGTATTGACTTGCGTCTACAACACGTGATCAAAAAGGGACAGTAATGATAACTTAAAGAAGAGATTTATATACGATTTCTTCGTGTAACATAAGATAGACTTATTTGCCTAATAAAAATATAAATCTTTCAAAATTTAGAAAAAATTCTTATTCTTGTAAAAAAATTATATATAAATTAATATTTACTCTTTCATTTTAGTTCGGTTAACACGAAATCAGAAAATTTCGAGAATCAACAGAATCTGATGTGAACGAAATGTAAGAAAGAAGCTGAGACAGAACAGCATTTTTATAATTAAAAATTTACAAAGATGGAAAAAAGACTTTTATATTTATCGTTCAACAGATCAGTCGGAATCATCATTATCATCATTGTTGTTATCATCATCATCCCTTCATTACCTCCCTGCGGAAAGAATTGAGAGAAGATTTTTTTGAAGGCATCTTCGTCGACCAAACCGGTCGGGCATTCCT
>NW_017257066.1:201437-263584 GCF_001594055.1 Mycetomoellerius zeteki | reverse complement strand
GTGGTGGCCGCGAGGGTGGCAAGCTCCTCCGGCTTGTGTCGGCCGCTAAGAGCGAGCGCGGCGCCTCCGGAGCTCCCTAAAACGCCCCCGAGTCCTTCAAGCTCTCCTTCTGCAAGTTCGCAAGCCCTTCACTCCTAAGACTGCGTCGCGCCTTCGAGATGCTCCCTCTCGCGCCTCCCTCCTCTTGTCGTAGAGCGCGGGAGAGTGAAAACCTTCGCTCGAAGAGTTCTGGCAATCTCCCGTCGCCCGTGATTATTGAGAAGGGAGGTCTCCACAGATCAATTTTTTTCTACTTGAAAAAGATAGATATGAAAGGGTTCTTTTTTGCCTTACTTTTTTCTACTTTTGAGGGAATCATCGTGACTGTAGATCCCTGAAGAAGGAATATACTCTACTCTAGAAGGGACCTACACAGTGCGTAGAGACTTGCAAGCGGAGAAGTCGTGAGAGGCGAGAGACAACAGGGGTGAAGAAATATGGATAATTTGCGCTACACAAGGTCGCTCGGTTTTTCATAATTACGAATTTATAAACTACATATGTATTTTATATCAAAGTAAGTTAAATGTCTTGTAAAATAGAATCCAAATTTTAAAAAATCTAAATAAAAGATTAGTTATATATATATTTTCATAAATATATATATATGTATACATATACATATATAATATTCTTTTTAATTTTTATTGATTTTTTAATTAAAACATCAATTAATTTTTAACAATTCATTAATTAGTAATTATTTTTAACGAGCGTATTTGTCTCTATAGTGCAAATCATTCAAGAAGATAATTGAGGGAGATCGAAAAAGAGCTCGAAGAAGATATTGCGAGAATACATTTTTCATATTCTGAGAGTGAAAGGATAACCATGGATTCTACTGTGCTGAGTGATTGTTTTGTTCCATAGAAAGATTCGATCAAAGATACTTCTTGTGGTAAATGCAATTAATTGTATATGCTTGTTTCTTCAATTGCTTTGAGAGAGAAAAGATGTATTTTATATTTATATATAATATTTTATAAAAGGAAATGATTCAACAGTTTCTTGTAAACAGAAATACAAACTGTAAAATAAACATAATTTCTAATTTTTAAAAATATTTTTATTAACATAGTATTTATTAACGAGTCAATTAACTATAGGAATTGAATACTATATATTACTAGTTAATCAAACATTGATAGAAATTCGCTATTAGAAAGTGCTTAATATAATTCTAAAGAGAGCTACTCATTATTTAAGCAATCGATGATAATTTAATACAATATAATACAAGGAAGAATCTAAAGATCTAAGAGCAAAAGATAATCTAAAGATTCAAAAGAGGTCTAAAGATGCAGGGATTGAAAAGTCTGAGCATTCAAGTGTTTACAAACACATTTAAGGGCTGTAAAATTTTGAGATCTAAATATTTAAGAGTTTAAAGATTTGAGAATTAAAAAAATGTGTAAATATATAGGGGTAGTCTAATAATCTGAATAATCAAATTTAAGCAAGAATCAGGGATGTACGTAAAAATTTTCATTGCAAATTTATATCGTCTACAATTTACTGATGATAACATGTCAAAGATCACTTTCTAAAGAATTGCGACGTTTTGTCCATTCCCTACGCATGCTGCGACTATTAGCTCTGGTCCCGGGTATCCGGGGTTGCCATAGTAACGATGCAGCTCCTACCCCTTACTTCCTGACCACCCCCTCCTTATGTGAATATTACGTGAGTATTTGTCAAGAAATGCGGAGGGACCTTCAAGATAAATTCTTCGCAACGCAGAATTTTTTTATTCATGAAGGGGGGGGAGGTTAATCAAGTAGCATTATGTATATAATTATTTATGTAAATATAGTTAAATAAAAAAATTACGGAAAAAGCTTTCTTTTTAATTTCTTCAGACTAATTTGCTTCATATAAGGTGCTAGAACGAATTTTGCTTTTTACTAGGAAATATTACATTGTAAGAAAATATAAGAAAATTTAGGAATCTATAAATATATATGTATAAATCTAGAGGATTCTATAAGATTAAAAAAAAAAAAGAATTTAATCCTTAAAAAAATTCTAGACTCTATAATTAAAAAATAAAAGCTAAAATTTAGATGTAAAAAAAAGTTTTACGTTTATAGAAAATATTGTATCAAAATAGACAGTTAATTAGAGAGATTAGAAAATGAGGATCCAAGAACCTCGAAAAAGCTATAAGAATTCAGAGGTCCAAGAATTACATAAAATCCTTAAAAGACTTAATAAAAGGTGAAGATTTAAAAATTCGAAAGTTTTAATTCTGAAATCTTAAAGTGCAACATCGTAGAGAAACAGGTGCACAATTGAATCGAGTAAGATGAAGAAGGAAGGTTTCGTAAATATCAAAAGACGGGTATTTAAACGAGACCAAAAGAATCGGAGAATCGATAAGCGAGACCTGGAAAATCAAAGAAAGGGTATTATCCAAAAATATCATCTCCCAAGATATATCCAAAAGCTCGAACCAAGGCTCGAGGCCGACACAGATATGACCTTTGACACATTAACAGTCCTGGTGGTGCGACAGGGGGTTAGACTCCGACCTACACAAGAACTACCATTCATAGAGCAACAGGATTACTAAATACAAACGGACAAGGCAGATAGACAAATAGATAATCAGGCGATTTCCACAGAGGTGGGAAAGGTGTGAGAGAAGAGAAGAGAGGACCCGAGCGCTGATCATCGCACCTTGGTCCTGCATTCGGCAGTTATCACCCCCCGGCTGTTCCAAGTATCAACGGCAGTGGCACATATATTGAACGGTGTCGCACGGACACGGGGCGAGGAAGCAGGAGGAAGAGCTCGATCGCGGAGCAGCCTTTTTTTCTTTCTTTCTTTCGCTTTACGGTCGTTCTCGCCTTCCGGACTTACGTTTGTCGCGGTTCTTACGCGCCTTCATCGGCCAGCAAGAGCGCAGACTTCTTGCTCGGCCTGCCCCTGATATATCGGCGGCGGGACGAGATTATCGGGATTACTCGATTCACCACCACTAATCGACGTGACGCATCCCGAGACACGCTCCGAACGAGGAGCTCCGCACGCGCAGCGGAGCGGTATGAGAAAAAGAGAGAAAGAGAGAGCAAGAGATACAGCGAAAAGCTGGACCGCAATTGCGGATGCTGCACACGAGATACGTCGCTCTGGCTGCTGCGGCTGCTGTCCGTCCTTCGCGATGCTGGACGGTGGCTGCGGATGACGTTACACTGCGCCGATGGTGCCACACTGAACCACCGCGGGGGGTCCGTGGGAAAACATGCCACACGTCGCTTTTAACGCGCAAGTGCGACGATCTTCGACAGCCGGTGGTAGAAACAGCTTAGCGAGAACCTTAGACAAAAAGTTTCAAATCGCTACTTCGAATAAACTGTCACTGAAAAGTCGAACATTCTTAAAAAGTCTTCCCCAAATGTCTGGAAAGATTTATATCCAGGGAAATAAAATTTTTTTAATTTTTTCTGAATGATTAAGAGTTAAGTGTTAGATATTAAACAAAAAGTATAAAAATAAACTTTCTAATGCTTATCACAAATAGAATGAATTCTAATTTGATTAAAAAGAATTTAAATTTAAATGTTCCAGCTTCTTTTATAATTGGAAGAATTAAGTCTATCTAGCTAAAAATTAACAATTTTAATTAAATTTGTATTTCTTATCAATTAGAATTTAGAAAGAAAAGTAAAAAAATAAAAAAATAAATAAAACTACAGTAAGCTAATCGATCGTTGGAAACCTTTAAGTTCTAAATAAAAATTAAAAGTTTAAAAAATAAAGTTTTATAGAATCTTCGAAAAGTTATCTCGAAGGCCTCGAAAGCCCCGAAGCTCTTAAGAAATGATAAACATAGTACTGTATCACGAAACAGAATTGACAGCACGTCTCTTACCAGCTGCTTCACTTAAATTTCGACTCATGAACATATCTTTCCAATAATACAATTCTATTATTGAATCCGCTCGTGAAACGTCATCTCGTGAGACGTAGCTGACAAATCGGACCACTTTAATTGCTAGCTGTTTCAATTTAAAAATAATTTGTCCGTTAATGTTCTATGAACGACGTAATTGTCAAAAAATAATAACGTATTCGACTGATAGAGTTATTAAGTTATCAAGCGCAACTGAAACATTTATAGGCCATTCTTTTAAGCTAAATCTATATCGTTTGAAAAAAAAAAGAGAAAAAACCGCGTAAGAAGTTCAGCTCTAAAAAGAACAGGCCTATTGTACTAAATGCAAATAATAACAAAAGTTTCTATTATTCCAATAAATTTCAGCTTCTTAATAGTAATAATGTATACTCATTTTAACAATTCTTTCAAAAAGTCCAATATTTTACTCAAAACTCGTAGGAAATACTTAAATGCATGTGACCATTCGCTTTCTATTCAAATAGTCACATATCGATTCTGTATGAAGGTAAATCGACGAGCTAAAGTGGATCAATTCCCCATTAGATTTTGCAAAAATAGTGAACGGTTAATTAATTTATAGCGTTCTTATACTTATTTACGTCAAAGCGTCGAGAATGTCGATATCGCTTGAAAGTTGTAATCGAGGCACTTGGAAGCTGCAATTATAAAATTGCAAATAAAAGATTTGTAACAAGTACCCATAGGCGTATCCAGTGGGAAGGAGATGATTCAAACTTCCAACCAAAACTTTTTATTCTTTTTTTTATTTTTAATTTATAAAAAATATAACTTTACTTTTGACTCTGAAGAATTTTTGTTACATAAAATATTCTTTTCTCTCTGTTACAACTATATAAATAATTTCTGGAACTTGCGTTAGTTAGAACTTTGATACTGTTTGATGTACATAAAAAAAATTTTGCAAGATTATTAAGTCGAAAAATAGAATATGCGCTGAGATATTAATAGCTATGTTTAGCAGTCATTAAAAATAGCTTTGCAATTGTTGTAAAATTCTTTAAAATAATGATTTTTGCCCTTAATTCTTCACGAATCTAAAAGTATAAACTAATTATATTAAAGAATCTTACAACAATGGTAAAGTTATTTTTTCTTCTGAATGCAGCCATTGAGCAATCAATTCTCAAGTATACATTTTGTTTTTAATAACCATTCTGTCTATATTTTCTTCAGAAAAAAATAAATTATGATTTACAAAATCTAATATTTTTCTCATTCAAAATCAGGAATGAGAAGACAATTTATGTTCTAAAAATCCAAAAAAGAGCAGTTGATTAACACAAAAAATTATTTATATGACAGAATTGATAACTTTCCCCTGAAAAAGTCTTGGATACACCCATGTAAGTATCTGAAGATCATTTTTAATGTTTCTTTACATCGATTACATTATTAATTCTTCCAATTAGAGAAAACTTAAGAGTATGTCTAAATCTTTTAATTAAAAAAATCAAATTAATGGAGTTCCATCTAATATTTACTGTTTTGACGCTTCTTTCTTTAACTCCTTCCTCTTACTTTGAACTTGCACAAACTTTTGCATACATACGTCTGAATCTTGGTCTCCTGTAAATTTTTTACGAGTTCTCGACGAACTTCTTTCCGCGTAAACAAACTCGCAAGTTGATACGCAAAAGTAGCACACGCGAGAATATATTCCAGTCCACCTGCGACGCAATTCATCAGATACATGTTGCTTTAATTGTTACATTATGTTTTGAGGATTACTTTCTCTCCTGTTTTTTTTTTTCTCTAGTACGATTCCTGTAATTTCATTTAAAATATTAAATGTCCTAAAAGCAAAACCGGAAAAATCTTGTTTAATTATTTCATTCAGCACGTTTTGATATTGCAAATTAATTAAGCAAAATAAATGCAACCTATTGGTCAAGGATTAGAACTCCTTTTTTGCATCTAATAATGAATATTTCGCAGCAAAAGATACAGATCAATATAATATACATACAATGAATTACATATAATCTACAATATGCTCTTAATTGTTTCCTGTTTCTTATTTTCCACCACGTTTTACTTCTTGTCTTTTTACCTCTTTATCCAGTTTCTTCATTTTCTGTTGTCCAAGATAAAATTGATGAAGAAACACGTAACAACAAACACAATTGTTGATAAAACAGTGGCAATGAGAGAAAAAGGCAAGAGATAAACAAACTAGAAACAGGAAGCAAAGAATACATTGTAGATCAGGTTTCAAAGACTTTGGATGCTTTTCAGCAAGAGACACAGATGACACAGTGAAGCGTCTTTATCTCTGTTTAACATTGCAAACAATTAAGGATGTAATTTACAGTATTGCACTGTGTCATCTGTGGCTGTGTTCCAAAATTCACTGGCAGTGCTAGAAATGTATAGTATACGTGACGTAAACTGTAGATTTTTAGCGCTAGCAGTGAATTTTGGAACACAGCCTGTATCTCTTGCTGGAAAGCATCCAGTATAACAAAGTGAATTACAACTTTGTTAATTGTAATGTTAAATAAACGTGAAATAACTCACTGTATTATACTGAGTTATTTCATCTTTTCCGTTTCATTTCTGTCTCTTATTGCTGGAAAGCATCCAGTCACTATCACGTTCTATGTGACTCCATTGCGAGGTTTAGGCCCAGTTCCACAACTCATGATTAACTCTTACTAATTTTAGAATTGGAAAGAGATGAGAAACAAGTTGAACCTCGGTTAAGAGTTAACCGTGAGTTGTGAAACCGGGCCTTAGATCGAATAAATAAATCAAACGTTACATGTGTATCGCGATATTGAGACATGTATACGTACCATCATCACATCTCTGCAGAGCAGTGAAGATTGCGGATATAGGCAGCAAAAGAGAACGTGCCCAAGTACGGCGATCGTCGCTTATAATTAAAATCAGTCTACGTCGTTTCTTGTTATTAGATCGCGATTGGGATTGGCGTGTCAACTTTTCACGAGCGACTAAAGGTGCGTTCGGAGAAACGCTATTTGCGTCATTCTATCTTCGTTTTACTTATAATAAATGAAGATAGACTGACAGAAACAAATAGTACTTAAATTCTTCAAATTGCACTCTGAATCTCGATCTCGCGATTGGGATCAATCGATAAGTACCGCGTTTTCGGATTGGCTTCGGCATTACCGGCATTGTCCCTCTCCTTCTTTACGATTGTATTCGATATTCGATAATTCTAATTGCGCGTCCCGCTGAGAACGAGACTTTATGGCGTTTCGCGCTAAAAGTCAGTCGGCTCGAATTCGAAAATCGGATCGGGCGAGCGACGGAGCAGACGAAATTCCGCCATACA
Organism: Mycetomoellerius zeteki; assembly: GCF_001594055.1. Taxonomy (NCBI): domain Eukaryota; kingdom Metazoa; phylum Arthropoda; class Insecta; order Hymenoptera; family Formicidae; genus Mycetomoellerius; species Mycetomoellerius zeteki. The sequence continues at coordinate 256,322 of NW_017257066.1, read as the reverse complement.
GATACAGCAGCAGCAGCATGAACGTCGGCAGTGATATCACGCAGCTGTCCTACAAGGAGTTGCAGGCCCTGGCCCTGAGGTATCGCGTACCGGGTAACATCAAGGTGAGTTGTCACCATCGTCGCCGACATCATCATCGCGACGAAAACGTCCCAACGACCGTTTTCTCTCTCCGTCTGATTTAATCTAATCCATTCTCGTCACCGGTTTCTGTTACGAAGAACAAATTTATTCGAACTCCCATCGAAGATCGCGCCCCGATCGATCGACGGTTGCGATTCAAGTGGCTCCGGCGCATCCCCTGTGAGCTCTTGAGTTTTTGAGCCAAGGGAGTCGAGCGTGGCGCGTTAAAATCGGCAGTCAGCCGGATTTCTCTCGATCCGATCGAAGACAGGATCCAGGTTGAACGTGCGATCGGTGCGATCTGGAAATTCCTAACCAAGACGCGATCACCTGAAGTTGCTGTAACGTCCAAATTATCATTGTCATCGTGTCGCATGAAGGGTTGTGGTAATAACGGACGGATATATCCGGCCCGTTCGAACGCCGTTTCCACTGATTTCCACTTCGCTTCCCGCGACCCGAGTGGACATGAATGACCATCGCAGGACAATCTCTCGCGACTGGCAAGAACGAGCCGCTTCCTCTCGTTCATATAACGCTGCCTCACGATCCGGAGAGGTACGCGAGATCCTAACCAAGAATTACGTAAAATTTTCTACGTAACTTCCATCATTCTTGTCAGTTTCTCGCGGACGGGACTTCCCCTACGCCCCATTACCTTCTTTCCCCTAAGGTCTGCACTCTACGCTTATGCGCTTCATTTTGGGCATTGTTTCACGCGTGATGCGCGTAATAGATCATTTAGCCCTATTTAACGTTTGGTGAACAAAAGATAAATGATACGTCATGCGTATTATATGAGAAACGCAATGCACTCTTTGTTCCAAATGCAGAGTGTAGCAAAGTGCAGCTGAAGCTAATTGTATAAGGTTCTATTCAGACAAACTTGTATAATCGCATAAAGAAAATTATCCAATCGCATTTCTCTCATAAGGATGCATGTAAAATACGGTTGGATAGTTTTCTTTATACATATGTTCATGCGATTGTGCAAATTTGTCTGGATAAACCCTAATCATTTTATTTTTAGTATGTATTCGTACGCATTTGTTAATTTCATCGATCGTCCTTATTTATTTTCTTTAAGTAGATAGAGATATTGTTAGTCCAAAATTAATCGAGCCATAGTATGGCTATATTAATCATTAACTGTAATCTTTATGGTGTAATTTTTATAGCATTAGTAATCGTTTGCAAAAGTTATTTAAGTTCTGTCAAAATGTTTATCAATTCTCAATTTTGATGTTTCCAATGTCTCATTTATTAGAATTTCAACTTTTTCAGTAAGAAGTTTTCATTTTTCAATTTAGAGTTTCTACGTTTTTCTTTAAATCATAAATAAACGATATAAAATAATGTAAAAATTACGTATACTTTAATTAAGAATATCAATATCCACAAAATTTTGACTTTTAAAGCCTCAGTTTTAGAATGTTTTCACGTAAAAAGATTCTTTAGAGGTGCTAATTAAGGGTTTACCGTGTCATGTGATACATTCACTTTATCAGGGCGAGGAGCACACTGATTCGATTCTTTTTCCATTTCTTTTAATTTAGTTAATTGTCGCAAATGTTCGATTCCATTGTCTCACTCTCTCCTCTCACGATCTTGAATTACAGAAGAAAGTGCTGGTCAAAGTTCTGCAAGCCGCTAGAAGCGGAAATGATGCCGAGTTCTGCCGATTGTTACAAGAGCTGAGGAAGAATCGCAAGAGGAAAACGAGGAAGTCAAAGGACTCGAAGCTCGGGATAACATCGACGCCATTGCATAGTCCCGACTATATAATGGCTGATGACGACTATTATTGTCAACAACAACAACAACAACAACAACAACAACAACAGCAGCAGCAGCAGCAACAGCAGCAACCACAGCAACAATCGCCTTATCAGTGGGTAAGTTATATTATAAATTTTCATAGTTGGTTGCAATATGGCATACCATCAAATTGCATTCTCGTTTTTTCTTTCATTTCTGCCATTTTATATTTCATTCGATTTCGTGATGCAGCAAACAAGCGGCAATGATTGACTTCGGACAAAGTGCTTTCCATTTTTGCAGATCGGTGCCGAGGAGGAAATAGTGAGTAAGGAGGATGATACCAAGATCCCGCACTACGAGGAGTTTAAGCAGTTCCTACTCAAGAGGATTCAACGGGAGTTCCAAGCATGTGACAACAACAATAATCAGGTGGAAGATCTGAATATCGTAGATCTACGGACAACGCCGATGTCGCCCAATCTTCAAACGATTCCTCTTGTTGAACCGAGCTATCCGAAAGTGAATCTGATCAACGACACGGATCCTCTTGCGATCTCGTCGACTGACAGATCGAGTTACCAAGTGCTGAAGGAACCTGAGGGAGGCTCCCAGGGTTCGTTTTTGTTGAAGAGAATGCTACAGGCACCAGTAGGCGCCAATCTAGGTGAGATTGCTAGCTCTCTCTTCTGGGCTAGCAATTTACTAGATAATTCCGATACTCTAACCGCCGAGTCAGAGAGTAACGAGAACGAGGATCAGATGGACACAAATACCAATGAATACTATAACTTGCTGAAGAATTCTAGGGGCGAGTTCTTGCTAAACGAAGCAAACTTGATTCCTCAGCAAGTTTCGAGTGTACTAACCAGTGACAATCAATACAGGTTTCCTAGTGACGTAGATAATCGGCCCAATTCTTACCAGAATTGGACAATCACTAGCGTGGAAGTGCCCGACGGTGATCTGCAGTCCTCTAACTCTCGCGTGTTTCACGCGATCTATTACAACAATACGGATCCCACTGTAGCTACCGCAAACACGGACAACAATGTGACTTATCAGTATCAAACGGATACCTCCTGCAACAACGGCCAAAACTTCTTCAACTTCGATACGCAAGACACCAACTACACCACCGGCACAGACATAATGGCCAATGATCCCTCCGATATTTATTATTTGCAAAATTTTGGCAGACACAGCGGGGAGGTGGACACGGGATATTTTCGCAACGTTGATACCTTCGGACAGAATAATGTGCAGCAAAATGTCTATGCGAATGATCAACAGTATCAGTACATTCATCCTCGTTTTACTCAGGAAACAAACAATCTATTCAATGAAAGACTCGAGCAACCGCAAAGCAATCTTGTGGCAGGATTAGAACATAATATTAATCAAGAAACTAGTACGGGGAATTTGCAGAGACCGGCAAATGGTGCGCGTTTATTTTCCTTTTTTTATTGATATAAATAAATAATCTAAAACAAACATATATATAATGTAAAAATAAGATATATAAACTATATGTATTTTTTATATAAAAAAATCATGTATACACATTTCTTAATAATATCAATTGTTTTTTTTTTCCGAAGAACAGATTTTCTTTTTTTGACGTTTTAATTAAGCGATATTTCATCATTCAGGAACAGTGGAAGCGTTCTGGCCAAAGTGGACTTCCGAGTCCAATCACGGATTCTCCAACAACAATTTGGAGAATATTCTGAATTATCATCTATCCAAGGAAGTAGATTACTCCAAATTAAGTCAAACATCCTGCGTCTATTGCTACGTGGCTCCAATCGTCTCACAGCGATCTAGTCTGGCAATTAACGGCTGCTCGATTCAACGAAGATACACCGCCGAACAGCGACAACATTCTTTTTCGCCATACTGGATGTTATATAACGACACATCGCAAGGTATGCGAATGACGAATGTGCCCAACAATCCAACCGATGTCCTCGAGCAACCAATGTCGACACATGCAACCATCATCACTAACAACGATGATCTGAGAGAGATCGCCAACAACGCTCCCATCAATGATGTGTGGATGAATCAGTACGAGCCGCCATCCATTGCTGACGACATGAACATCCAGGTTTCAGACTCGCTCTTTTATAATGCTGATCGAATCGACGATATCCCGGACGCGCCGGATATAGCAAAGACTTAAAATTTGCGCGCGATTTATGGTTTATAGTAAACAAATAACTAGAATAAAATCATGATTTTTAAGATGATAGATAGCGTTCCCCGAACCGCAGAGTGACGATGAAGGGACGTTTCTCCAGAACAACTATTTTCTTTCCGTTTTTAAGTCACGAAAGAATTTTGTTAGTGTTCCAGCTTGGAACTGGAACAACCGAAGCCTATCCGTCATTGTGTACCGCGTAATTGATGCCTCAGTAATTATTTTGTGCAATTGCCGCGAGATGCAACAACGTACTCTTCCGTTTTCGCATCATCGACGAGTGACACGCGTAATTATTTCTCCGATTTGTAACTGGAACGAAAGCGATATTCGAACAAAAAGTAATAGCAAACAAAAATGGAAGTTGAATAATCGATATTACCTTGAAAGATAGATGGACGGATCTATGTTTGAACGTACAACGCTTCTACCGCAGATCATTGAAAGTTCTATTTTAAAACGCAGAAGCTTCAGGACTCAATATCTTGGAAAGGCAAATATATATCGTGGATCGGAGATAAAATGATAAGATACTTATATTAATTAAGTACTTTTGTGGACTATTATTTACGTGAGATTGTAATACTGTGCGATGTGAGATTTTATGTTTTTTTCATGTGTTAGCAGGAAAAGATTATTAGGATTTTATATTATATATAGGATTTATATGTACATATATACGAATGTTTCATAACATATAAGCATAACTTCAGAAATGAATTCAGAATACAAAAATAATACAAAAAGTTAGTGTAAACATTTCTTCTATTTGATTTGATTTCCGAGTAACAGACATTTTTGTGTTTCATTAATTCTTGTTACAAATTCAACTATCTTAGCGTCTTTACACATTTCTGTCTTAATAATTAATCAGTAACACGCGAAGGTACGCCTAATTCAGACTGGATGCAGCAAGCACCAAGCGGCGGAGCAGCAACCAATCAGTGAGGTGATATTTACAGTGGCGTAAAAAATATCGCCTTGCTGGTTGGTTGCTGCTCCGCTGCTTGACGTTTACTGCGTTCAGTCTGCACTAGGCATAAAGACGCTATTCTAGCTCAGTTTGTAACGAGAATTTAAGGACTTGCTGCTACAGTAGGCTGACCTACATTTTTAAAAAAGGAGTAACTAAACTCTAAAGTTAAAGTGATGGGAAAAATATCAATATCACCTTAATTTACAGTTTATTTACTCCGTTTTTAAAAAGTATGAATTAGCCCACTGTTGCAGTAAATCCTTAATTAATTAACGCGAAAATGTTTGCAACTCAGAAATAATGTCAAATAGAACTAATATTTACGTTTTACGAAATTTTTGTTATTTTTGTGTTCTAAATTCATTTCTAAAGTTATGCTCATACTATAAAATATTCTACGTAATATATTGTGTTGCTCATATATTGTGTCTCCTATATATTATATAGAAAATAAATACAAATAAGAAATTATATAGATAAAAATCAATAAATGAAAGTTTTTTATGTACTTTTAGTTAGATTACGCAGTTGAGCTGCAGGATGTTGTATATTAATATATAATAAATAAATAAAGTTCATGCATCAAAAAAAACTTATACACACGTCTAATTTACATGTGCATTTGGTAATCGTAAAATCATAAAAACATTGAACTCTGCAAAATCTAGCAACTATAATCAAAATTTAATAATATATGGTATGCTTCAGATTCTTTAGAACGCTAAACTTTTTCCGACTCACCCGACATAGCATCCGACTGAAACTGCGAACGGATGTAGTTTATCAGCTTCACAGAAATCGATTCCTTCCTTCGTCTTCCATACGTTCTGATTTCATTATCCATGTTGGCTGAGTTCTTCTTTCGCTCCGTGGATCTTCCTGGTGTCACATGTACACTGTACATTTTTGTTGATATGCCAATTTGTAATAATTAAATCCTGTCGATCCTTTGAAATCTTTTGGAGAACAATAAATTTTTCGATCGATTGTATTTTATGATGAAAAAACTCGCCTTTACACACAAACTTTAATCTGAACAAAAAGTTTATAAACAAAATGTAAATAACTTTGTTTAGAAAAATTTTTGAGTTAGCCATTAACTAAAAAAAATTTCAGAAACTAGTGATTTTACTGCACGGAAGTCTTGTTGATTAATTTTATAATTTTGCAAAATAACTTTGCATTTATAATATCGAGATCTTATAACTTCATGGTACTTTGCGTAACTTTCCAATATAAATGCCGTTTCCGATAATCACGTTTCATTCACCTAATTATCGCATGAAGCACCGCGACTTTCTCGTCAATTTCAACAGCTATTTTTATCGTGATTTTGTTTATAAACTAATTTAGAATTTGAACGAATCTCCTTTCGTTTACGAATATTTTCTCCGTTTCGTTTCGCCTCGAGAATCGAGAGGGCAAAATCAGTGGTGCGAGTCGGCGCGTTGTCCGCGAAAGACTGCTTGAAGTGCGTTAAAGGGAAGCAGGTAAATAGCAGTAGCGGGCAGTCGCTTGTATGTATGTACATGTATCATACAACCTGGTTGCATTCAAGTCGCGCGATTTTAATGAGCTGCTTTGTAGCGCACTGTGCTAATTATACAGGCTTCAAACACTTTTTCCGTAAGCTTTCTGTAAGGACGCAAAGTTTGACTAACTAACCGGTACCTTAATTAATTGTGCATTATTATTTTGCATAACTTTATGCAATGAAACTTCTGTCATAATTTTTTAATTTCACTATATATATATGTATATATATATATATTATTTAATTGATGGTTATATATATATATATATGAGTTTTTTAATTGATATATTTATATCTAAGCTCTTATCAATCGCTTAATTTTTTCTAGGAATATTAATTATGTATAGTAAGGAATAATATTGAAGTATCTATTTTATATTTATTACAATCTATATTATAATAGCTCGTATTTATCATGATTATCATCATTATTCCAGCGAGAATCTAGAACACTTCAAAACAGTACAGGTCCATTAAATTTCGCTTTACTTTCCCGAGTAGTATGGATATGAAATTTTCAAATTTAGTTTTGTTGCTCAATAGCCGCTGGTTCCTGTGTCTCTTCGACAAGTGGGATCGGGGGATACTTTCCTTCGTGCCAATTCCCTTCCACATCCAATGCACGATTATGGTTAACGATATTTGTCAAACACTCCTCGATCGCAGCATCCACATTCTCCGCAGTGATGAACGTGATAGATTCTTCCTTAACCTTTTTAACCAATTCATTGATCCTAATTTTCCGTTTCTCTTGTTTCTGCTCTTGTTTTAAAATACTCTGCAGAATGATATTTTTGCGTTTCTCCCTCATTTCTGCCAGCCTGATCTCTCGTATCTTTGCTATTTTTGCATTCCACTCATCATTTATAGCGTTGCATGCTTTAAAGTCCTCTTCGGTCAGCTCGTTAACTACTGTCTCATTAACTTGCGTCTTATTTTCTTTTGCAATTTGCCTTATATATGCGCTGCAATAAATAATTGGTTAATTTTTGAAGTTAAGAATAATCAGTAGCTAGAATATTCTAGGTTGTATTAATCGTATTTATTTTATTAATCATCATTATCAAAAGTCAGATTTATAGAATTATACGTACTTAAATGATGTCATATATGTCCTATAATTATTATATAAACGCTTGAGCTCCACGTAATCTTCCATAGGTATGACAGGTTTTTTTGGTACTCGAAACACTTTAGATTTTGCTGTAGGCAGCCAAATTGGTTTTCTTTTCCAACGTATGCACTGTGTGTAGACAGAATTTGGAATAAAAGTCTCACAGAGTCCTGTAGTACCCATTGTTAATGCATTAATGTTTATTATCCTCATGGTCTGTATTGTTCTAAAACTATAAAAACTTATTGTCATGAAAATTGTATTATTATCAGCTTGTAATATTCATGCTTGTCACTACAATACTATCGTATCATTTGTTCATACATTTAAATCAGTCTGTTATATATACTCAGACAACTTTACATCCAAAATATGAATGTAAGACACTTCCAAGACATCTTATATCTGTAGTTTGGACATGATGTCTGGGTACGTAATAAAGAGGTAATAAAGAGATCAAAATAAATTAAATAAGGAGAGTAAACATATAATTGACATTATATTGCAACGAACATCCTTTAAATAAACCAAAATTGACGAAATATATAGAAGATACCAAATATTAACAGTCTTGTAATAACTTAATATATAATGTAAATATAATATTATAATAATCAATAAATATTGAAAATAATTAAATGACAAATACCAAAATACGTTTTCGAAGTAACAACACAAATCTTTCGTCACTTCGCCGCTCCAATTTTGGCAGGCTTTGGTTATGTTACTCCAATAATTTCCTCCAATTTCTCAAAAGTGAGGTTATTTCTCTTTTTTGTGCCTCCCCCCAAGCACGGCGATTCGCTGCGCTTGCGCATCTGAAATTGCGCTTTTGCATTTAAATACTCAAATATTCTAATTATCGTAGCTGTAATAACTTATAACAAAGAGAACGTAAGTATCTTCTTGAAATTTTATGAACTTTATTGTACAAAATGTGTCGTATATAAATATATAATCAAAATAAAAGATATCTACTTTTTTAAATAAATATTCTTACGTACATTAAGAAGATGAAACATTTCTTTTGAGAAAAAAAATCTATTTGTTTGTGACTTTTATCGACTTTTATTAGATAAAATAAAGTTGATGAAACTACAAATAATATTGTCGTAATAAAATGATAAAAGATATAGGAAGAAATATTTGAAACAAAAGTTCATTTTAGTTTTACAATCAAAGGCACTTTATAGTTTATAGTGGCTGTATATACAGGGTGTTTCCAAATTAAATGGCAAAACTTCGGGAGCGTGTAGAGGAGTAAAAAACTAAGAAAAAAAGTCCTATAGACATATGCTCCTTTTTGCTTTGTTTCGCAGGAAATCACGAAAAAAGAAAAAAATATATTTAATTTATTATTTTAATTATTTTATTTATAAACTTTTTAATGAAGATTTTGTTCGAAATGTGCACCTCTTGCAGCAATACAAGCATTGCATCTGTCAAACACGGCTCTTGTAGCAGCCAGGCCTTTAAAGCATTACCGTTGCAGAAACCGTATACAAAAACCATATCAGCATATTCACTATTAGAATACGTACGCGGCATATTGCAAAAGACAAAATTCATCTACTATTAAAGGCTTTCAAAGAGCGACTGACAAATTCATAACAGAAAGTGGAAAATGTAATCAAATATGTCGGTGCTAGATATGGCAAGAAATATAAACATTTTTTTTCGATTTCTCTGAAACGGAGCAAAAACGAGCATATGTCTATAGGACTTTTTTTCTTAGTTTTTTACTCCTCTACACGCTCCCGAAGTTTTGCGATTTAATTTGGAAACACCCTGTATACAGATTTTTTGAAGAAATTATATCTTCCAAAATAACCTTAGTCGTTTTTAAGAATTTTTTAAATATTAAATTTTTCTTTAAACTATAAGCCTTAATCATATCACAAAAATTTTCAAATTCTTGAAAAATAAACAGAGATATATTTAAAAAATATAATATTTTAGAGAAATTTAAGTAAATCTTCGAGAAATATAAAGTCGGATGCAGTAGAAACATGTTCAAAAAAGAGTGAGAAATCATTTACAGAATATGTTTATTGAAAATGATCGTGTATAATGCGATGTATCTATAATGTACAACAACAAAATCAGATTCCGCGAAATACATTCATTCGAGCTCCCTCGTGTTTTCCTTCTATTTTTTTTCTTTTTTTTATGTTCCTCTTTCCTCGAAACAGCAATAGCGTGCTCACACTATATATTAATTATCCTAATTACAATTAATGCGTAATTAATTAACCTTCGTCATCACGCGGTACGACAATATCATCCAACACAAACACGAATAAATCTTATCTCAACAATCGCTCTAAAATTATTATCGCCGTATATATGGTTATTATTAATTGTAATTGTTTTTTTTTTACTTTTTTTTCCCTTTGTCTTGTCCTCCGTTCCTTTTTTACAAATGTGCCCGAACGCTGTAGAAATTACTTAAAATATATCTGCATCGACGATAATCACAGATATTAATTTGTATCTATACTATAATAATGTCGTTCCTTTTCTCTTTTTTTTCCTTCTCGCTCTTTATGCCATTCACAGATCGAACGTAGTTGGAATTTCGCGAAAATTCAGATCCAAATTACAAATCGCACGGGATCGCGATAAAATTCCACCTGCGTGTCGTAAAATTAACGAATCCTATTAATGGAAATAATAATTAACGCAAGAATAATTACATCTTGTGCACGCAGGACGCTCCGAAAAGACACTCGCGCGTTTGTTATTATTCTTCTCGATCGTTTATCAAGTTTCCAGAAAAAAATCTTCGTCGACTTTTTAATTAGACTTTCCGTTTAATCATTCAAACAACACAAAGTCTAAAATCGGGACATAAGATGTCTTTAAGATGTCTTATCTCTTGACTTTGGACTTTGTGTTGTCTAAGCAGCCTTTTAATTTTCTGTTCGATTTCTCTTTCGGAACGCCCAGCGCGAAAAGAAATCAAAGAATCTCGTCGTATATTTTTTAATATTTCGTAACAATTGCAGCATCTCAGGGGGGGGGGGGTTTCTTTGGCTTAGACGCAGAACAGTTTGTGCCGTTTGCTTTGAAGAAACGCAAGTAAGGAGAAAAAAGATCTCACAGCGATCTTTTTGACGAAGGAGGAGAATTTGTAACGAACGTCTTGCAGTTTTTCGCCTTTCAGTAGTTAAATGCTCGTATTCATAGTCAGGCCTTATATTTAAGGAAGCCTTAAGTGCAAGGTCTGACTACGGGCATTAGACTTCAAAGTTGAAGAACTCTGGGCAGTACCATGCTAAACTCTAAATAATAAATGATAAAGCGAGTGAAGGAAATTCAACGCGAGAATAATTTAATCATGATCTTCTGGCGGCCAGACTTTGCAAAATCCTCTTGCATTTCAAAACTGCATTCGTCTGAAGGCAACATTCGCAAAATTCGTGAACTCGACAGTGGCAGTATTCCATATATAAGTAGTTGTAATGAAACATGCTGTGGGATCAATTTTTAATATGTACTTAAGCCTCTTTGTCGAGAAACAATCTATTAATCTCGTAGTTAGCATGTCGATGAGCCCTCCAATTGCTAATTTTAGAGATTCTCATCTATTTATTCGCGTCTCGCGTGATTTTCACTTTAATGCATGCGTTAAAAAATTCATGGCTTGTTTCAAGAGCTGCATTCTCTTTCTGATTTTTTTACGCTACTATAGGAAATTTCTAAACACTAAGACAATGGGAGCAGAATTTGGTTTATCAAGTAGAACCACGGAATTTGCAGGTTCGCAGAACCTTAGCAGCTTACTTAATTCCTAGATTCCTACTTAAAATCCTTAGAGCCTCGGAGCCGTTTCTGGATTTTTAAAAATCCTTACAACTGTCAATGTCTGAATCTCTTTCTTTTCGGCTTCTTAGACCTATGGATACCTCGAAATATTATGCTTCGCGATTGAATCTAAATTCTTAATTAGATCAGCGGTAGTTTTAGGTTCTTATTAGATTCACGAAGGATGCTTAGTCTGGAGTTAAAAATACAGTCTTGTAAGAAGTCCTAAGTTTTATATCTCTCCTTATATGCACGAAAATGATGGCACATGTGTTTCTAGCTTGGCTTTGTAAGCAAGAATCTCTTGTCAATATACTTGAGCTGTGTGTACATTTCATTGGTCGATCAAAGGAAGGCATTGTGTACATCGATGCGTTCCGCGTTTACTGAATTATTTTTCCATTTATAAATTTCTTGACGCAGACTTCCGTCAGGAGATTTATCATTAAGAAACATAATACGGTAATCGTCAGACATCTATGTAGCAACTTCTATGTATATATTCAGAATGCAAATTCTTCTCGAACTTAGTTTAAACGGTAACGTTCAATCCTCGTCTCTTTTTCTCTCTTTCTCTCTCTTCATCTTAATTCTCGTGGAAAATTCATTCATTCACTCCACAATATTAAGGCTGAATTGCAACAAAGAAATGAGAATCGGTAAATACTATTGTGTATCGTAAATAAGTTTTAAACATTTCTCTCTGTTTTCACAAATATGTAATCAATTAGAATAAAATATATATGTATATACAGGATGATCCAAAATTCGAGGAATCGGAGTACAGGATATGATACTTTATACTAAAACAAACAACTTTTTCCTTTAACAAAATTGCGCCCAATAAATAATTTTTGCGCTTATTTGTTAACTTCAATCTGCTCTCCTGCAAAAACTACTATCGGACGCAATTTTGCTAAAGGAAAAAGTTGTTTTTTGTGTTAAAACGAACAACTTGTTTCTGTAGTAAAATTACATTTGATAAATAATTTTTGCGTTTACTTGTATAACTTCAACTTGCTCTCCTGCAAAAACTATTTGTCGGACGTAATTTTGCTAAAGGAAAAAGTTGTTTGTTTTAGCATAAAGTATCATGTCCTGTATTCCGATTCCTCGAATTTCGGATCACCCTGTATACGGAATATACACAGGTATATGCACAAGGTGAACAAAGATATTTCTGATCATTTTGGGGCACCTTGTACATACATACCGTTGAATTTGGTCGACTCTCTTTTCTTCTCTTTCTCTCATTCTTATATATGTAAATCACTCTCTATGTTATATCATCAAATATTATATATGTAAGAATATTTTGTACGACTATATTTTAATAAAAAATAGTTGGTAAACAGTAAGTATAATTATTCAACAAGTACTACGTAGTAATAGTAATAACATCCGGCGGTTAACTGGTGGAGACGTATAATCGGAGAAAGAAATCCATACATATAAATTAAATTAAATTCGATTTATCGCTTTAATTTTTTTTCAGCGTCAATATGTGATATAGATATAATAAATAAATAATATATTACACGTAATATGTATATTTTAAAAAATTCTTAAATTTTTTCACATCTTTCCACTTCACAATTAAATTTATAAATTGTGTTTTTAGATCTTGGATTCTAAAATTGTTTAAAGCATTTATTATGCTCTAAGTTGAATATGTTATTTTTTGCACAATTCATTGTCTCCTCCAATAACCGCAATAATGATAATAATGATAATCAATATAATAACTAAGAAATTAAAAGATTTTATTTCACGAAACGAAGAAATAAAAAAGATGAACAAGTATACTCATTATAGAACTTCAAGGTTTCTATATATAAAATAGTTTTTGGTTATAAACTGTAAAACAGACAATAAACAAGTTACCCATTCGTAATAAACAAATAATTCTAACGCCACTGTAAAATTTCTGCCAATATAATCGTTACATTCTCTCTCTCTCTCTCTCTCTCTCTCTCTCTCTCTCTCTCTCTCTCTCTCTCTCTCTCTCTCCTTATATAATATTATATATAAACTGTGATAAATATATTTTCTAATTATAAGTATGATCTTTTCACAACTCAAAAAAATGTGTGATATCATATTTCTTCAATGCGAATTTAAATACAAAAAGTTTATTCTTACGAAAGATTATAACTGTATGTATGCATGAGTTATCCTTACGAACTATCTATGCTTGCTACTTGGCAGAAATGTATTACTGTGTCTTTAGAGAAAATTTCCCTACTGTATACATGTGCATAAAGATAATTCTTATATCCTAGGACTCTTATATCTTCGGATCTCTAGATCCTCAGACTTCAAGATTCCTGGGTTCTGAGATCCCTGGGGTCTCATATCTCTAGATTCCTAGATTCTTGAACGCTTATGTCAGAATTCACAGATCTAATTACAAAATTTCAGCGGAAAGCTGGAAATCAACATCGATGTTTTCCCTTTCCAATTCTACAATTAATAAACTAAAAATTATATATAGATTTATCATTCATTCTCTTCTTGAGAATTTAAAAAAGTTTTAATATAATATAAAATGGCTTTAAGAATAAATCAAATTACTTAATCAAGAAGCATAAAAATCAACGCTGGTTCAAATTGCAATTTGAATTAGTATTAGTTTTTATGCTTTTTGATTAAGTAATTTAATATGTTCTTTTATCTCATGTTCACAAATCCAGGAATCCAAAAAAGTAAGACTCTTCTTGTCCGATATAAATGTTGAGCTTAACATTTGCAGTAAGTAATAAATGTAGACAGTAGAGTTCAGTTATCTTACAAAGCTAATCTCAAAGAACAGGGTCGTGACTATGTAATGGTTCTGAAACTGGTATCACTGTGAGCTTAGCGGACTGCGCGTCACCGAGAAAATTTCTCCATCGTGCGCCTAGCAAAATAGAAGACTGTAGTTCTATTTTCTTCTGCTCCTCTCTTGGTGAGACGCGTCATGTCGCCTCTCTCCGTAAAAAATTACATCTCGTAAATAAAAATAACGTTTCTTTCACTTTTGTACGTTGGTAGTAGTGCAAGGCCGTGGCACATATTTTATCCTACAGCAGGGGTTCTCAAACCAGTAAAAAAAACTACCAAAGCGAAGAGGAGAATAAAAAGGGGAACGACAATGCTTTTTTTTCTCATCGAAACTCAGCAACATTATCGGATCTCTAAAATTGAACTTTTAATTAAAATCTTTTCTCAATATATAATTTGACCTATTAATTAATTTTCCTAAGTATATTTTTATCAGATTACATATTAAATAAAACGAATTAAGTATCCATACGTTTAAATTCAAGATGTATGCAATAAAAAACGCAGGTTTGAATTTTAAAAATTAGGATGATTTTAGTTCTCGAGACATGAAGTATAAACATTATGTTATCACAAAGAACATTAAAATAAAACAACTTGAATTTTTTCAGTATGGAAGGACTATAGTAAAAATATTATAATAAACATAACATATATAAGAAGTACATAACATATACAGTGAGTGCAAAAAGTATTCGTATATACAAGCAAATTTTTTATAAAAAGTCTTATTTGTAGAAAATAAACATTAATTAGTAATTTTATATAATACATTCTGTTCTAACATAAACAAACGAGCTTCGTATGTATTCCTGATCTTAGAATTTCTAAATTGTAAATTTCTTGACTGTACGAATACTTTTTGAACATCCAAACAATACAATTTTTCATTTTCGCTTATTTTTCAGATGATATATTTTCTATAATACACATCTTTTTGGTATATATAATTTTAAGAAACATACGATCTATTTTATTCTTTATGAATAAATTGTTAATTATCCAGCAAGAAATGATCGTCAATTAAAAGTCGAATCGATGTCAAATTAGTGTTGAAATAATTGTATCGATATCGATTCAACATTAATTCGATGACTCATTTCTCGCTAGATAATATTTACTTTTTAAAAAGAGTTTTTTTAAAAATATTTTCTCTGTACGAATACTTTTTGCACTCACTGTATGAGAAATGTTTTTCGATCCCTCTATATGGTCATTATAGCCAAAAAACAATAACAATAAAAAGAATAAAACACCAAATTATGTTTTGCTCGCAATGAATATTACATAAACAACTATTAAATAAAGTCTCACGCTGTATATAAAAAAATTAATAAACAGTTTCTGGTTTAATAATTTCCGTCGATATTTTTCTCAGTTATCTACAAAAAATTCTGGGACATAATAATGCAAAAATAATTAAAGGGGCCTCCAATTAGAATTTGACATGTAAATTTCGATTTAATACTAAATCATTTATGTATTATATGTGATAACTAACGCGCGCGCATATTAGTCTTTCCCTTCTTCTCTTCGATTGTCTAACAAAAATTATTTGCAAATAAAAAAATAGAGACGAGTTACATTATGTACACTCTATGATAAAAAAAAAATATGCACATGCAAAATGTATAGAATTTTAGAATATACAAATATTTTATCTACGGACCATCTGTAACATGGACGTCGGAGAGTTTGGGAACCCCTGTCCTACACAGGTTATTATATCACGAGTCGTTAAATATATAAATAGCTTCCGCAAGATCTCTTCCCCGAGCTCCCCAGCCAAATTTCGCGTTTTAATCGTTTGATCATACGTCTGATGAATTTGGTCCATCCGGTGTGTCCACTCGCGTTCCCAAGCCAAAATTACTTGTATGATTGTTCAAACGTATGTTACACTCGACTTTAGCAACAACATAGTGATGCTCTTTTTACGTCTCTCATAACTCGAATCGATGAAATTATTCGATTGCTCGTGGTCCATCGATGGGCATTGTATGCAACACTTCATCCAGCAATTGAAGCGCTCTGTGTAAATGCACCTGGAAAATAAATGAAATAACAATATTGAAAATAGAATATTACAAGATATGTAAAAAGATATAATAATTGGTAAATTAATATAAATGACAATTTGACTTTGATTTAAAATAATCCTTCATACGTTTATTTTTAAATTTAAAAATAATGTAAGCAAAAATTTAATAAATTCGTATAGTACATCTTACACAGAGTACATATATTATATTTTTTATTTATTAAATCGTACTAGTTTTTACATTTTTTCTCAAAAAAGAATTTCTGATTAAAAAGATTCCTAAGTAAAGAAAATCAATGAAATATACCTCAATCCAGCATGGCGTTTCTTTTATACTTTGTCGCGGATAATCTGGACCCCAACCCTTAACAAAACTTAAACGCAAGATACAAAGTCTTCGTAAATCGTCGACTCCAATCCCTGCAGCCGCGCTGAGACCTGAGTAATAATTGCGTTTTATGTATACACTATCGTGAGTGTATTAAAATGTATATTATTTTCTTAATAAAATAAATGTATTTTATTTATGTGTTAAACTATATTTATAATTTAATTAAGTTATTAAAAATGTGTTATTATGATAGCTGCTCGATTCTTACTTTTGGTGATAGGCGCTCCGTGTGTGAGATGGCCTGCGACAGCTGCAGCTTGCGCTGCTGCGGCGGCTTGAGCGGTGGCGGCTTGGCCTCGCATCTGTTTGTGGCACTGCCTTAAATCGAAGACTTTAATGTACGCCGAGGGATAGATTTTGTGTACTGCGTCACCAGGTGCCCGGCCTGCCTCTCTATCCAAGTAGTAAGACTGTACAAAGACGCTGTGTTCGCTCTGGCATCTCAGCCAAACATCACCTTCACCCCTCAAATCCAATACAACGCCTTTTCCTAAAATGTTTTGTTTTAATCAAAGATCTTTATAGTATTTTCTAGAAAACTCTCAATTGAATTACAATTACCTATATGAAGACGTGCCCGTTCGCTCTGTTCTGTTCTGTGCACGTTGCTCAAGGCACCTAAGCAGAATCTGTTTCCGCCACTAGGATCTACATAGCCATCCACGGTGACCGTGGGACAACCACTGCTGACTTTGAACGTTTCTCCGACTTGGATGTCCAATTCGAAGTAACCAACGGAACACCAATATTCTGGTGCTGGTTGCGTAGAGAGCAATCCTCCAATGTTTCCACTAACGTCATTTCCATGACCTCCCCCTGTTTCATTGAAGTATTAGATTCAATGTAAAGTTATGTTGATAAGTTTAGAAAGTTTAGAAAGGGAGAGTAGAAAGAACAACTCGTTATTGGAGTGCGAGCGTGGCATGGCAGATAGCGCACTGGTCTATCATGTCAGAGGTCCCAGGTTCGATCCCAATAGGAACTAAAATATTTACGCTCGTGTCTCCTCTCGGAAGAGGCCGGCAACCTCCCGAGAATATCCTTGCCTACAGAAACACTTCTCAAAAAATCCGCCGTTCGGAACCGGCATTAAAACTCCATATGCTTGTAGCGACTGAATAATCAACGTGCGCACCACAATATGAGAAAGGTGTAACACAGAGGCCTAACATAAGAAGAAGAAGAAGAAGAAGAAGAAGAAGAAGAAGAAGAAGAAGAAGAAGAAGAAGAAGAAGAACTTGTTATCATAATAACAAGTTAAAATCAATCATATAAAGGATCATACAAAGAGTTAAACAAGTACATAAAATAATTAAGACTAATTATTTAAACTGAATCTTTAACAATTAATTATTAAAATACATCGTGTAATATGGTTCAATTAATATAAATTAATTATTAATTATATTGCGGTTAATGAAGACTATAATTAAATCAAAACTGGTTACGTGTTTTGAAACATTTTGTCGTATTAAGTGTGTCTTATTATATTAAATAATTAATCTCAACATTTATTTTGTGTGTTTATTTCAAGGCCTTTCATACAATTAAAAAAAAAAAATGATTTGTTTAAAAAGGAAATTTTTCTTTGGCTTAATGTAATTAACTTACAATATGATGTAGTATGAAGATGTCGAGGATCTGGTGGTTGCATGCTTTGAGTATATGTGAGAGTATTGGCACCAGTCCATTGTGGTGCACCGGAATTGTACGGGGCTGTACCCACGGGAAAGCCGTTTGGATGGTGAAGATGAACAGGCGACACAGGAGAACTCTGCCCTTCACCTATTTAAATCAAAGGAAATAAATTCATATATTAAGAATGTTAAAGTACTTTTGTGTTAAAGATGTTAGAAGGGAAATATAGATCCTTGAGATTTGCATTTAGAGGAATATAATCACTTTTAATAATCTAAGTAAAATCTTGTAAAAAATTTGTTACCCAGAGAAGCCGCTAACGCGTCAACTGTTGGGGATTGGTTGATATCCTGAGGAGGTGTAGTAGTATTGTAGAATGTGTCAGCAGTCGATTGTCCTTGCGCAGGACTCAGAATCTGCGCACCAGACGTTCCGCTCGACGCTGCATTCAGCGACTGTTGCTGGCTACCTACGGTGTGACTCATTGGATGTACTACTGCTGTAAAATCAAAATTCATACACGATGCAGGCAACATAAAATATTAAAACGCAATGAACATGGCCCTCGCTAGCGTTGCTCTGAAATTGTTGCGCGAATCGGCATTTCCCAAAATATTTATTCTAAATGTATTTTAAACGTTTTAATAATTGATTTTCGATCTTTGCTATTGCAGAACGAGCTTTCAAATTAAAATAACAAAATTCTAATTTTAGAAGAATCTAAGATTCTTGAAAGAGACATCTTAAAGACATTCAAAAGACATCCTAAGGATGTTCTCAGGATGTCTCTCGGATAAAGTTGATTGTGTAGGTTACATTTATTTAAACATTAGTCTGATATCGTAACAAATGTGCTACCCATCTTTGTATTCATGGTTGATTCATGATTAGACGCCATTTCAGATATATCTTGTATTTCCTATGAAATAAATTCAAAGATCGTCTTTCGTACTCACACAATTGCTTCGTAATTACTTCATCTTTTATGAAGCGCTACATTTAATTTGGGAAATTCTGATTCGATTTTAAGAATCACGAAAAATGCACATTGGCAACATTGAGCGATGGCTAATCAGCGACATATAATTGAAAGCTCCTTAAATAAATAGCTGTGTACAATGAAATACGTACGATGATGCATGTTACGGCTTGCCGAGTGATGAGGCGTGGGTATCCAGGTTTGTCTGGGGCAATTATTGTCGTCCAGTTTAGCATGGGGATTACCATTATTGCCGCCCCCACCGGCGCTAAACATACCCTCAGTACTGGCTGTGCCGAACAATCAGAAGGAAAAGAAAACAATGAAGCAAAAAACCAAAACAAAAATTGTATTACGCAACAAAAGAGAAATTTGCGAAGCGTATTCTTGCCTGCTAAATCTACATTCGATAGCAATAAACGAAAGCGGCTGGCTCGTTAGCGCAATCATTTTAATAATTAACAATCATATCGAGCGCGTCAAATTCAATAGCATGTATATTTTTAGCACAGTTCGATGGTATCTGCATAAATTTTCCTGAAACGTAACCATCACATGCCAGATTTGCGACTTGTCAGATTAATAACTTATTAACATTCTTATATTTAGATAAAAAGATACGTCCACGTGTTAATATGTTGCACCGGTTCATCGAGGTATACTACTATCTAGTCACCAGACATTAATTACAAACAGACACCGTGTAAAGCCAATTGATGAAAATTTTGATAAAGTGGAAGCTTCACAAAATGAAAAGATACAATAGCAATATTCAACTTACTTGAGTTGGGCGGTGGTAAACCCGGTATAAAGCTCTGCTGAGCTTGTTGTGCATTGTTCGAGGCGGTTGACTGAGTCGGTGGATGATGCTGAATCGTCTGATTCATCTCACCGTCCACGTCCATCGCGGATCCGACTGCGGCAGCGGCTGTCCAGCCGTGCCGCCGCCGCCGACTGTATACTCGTCCTTAACCAGTCTTCCACCGGGACCAACACCCACACCGGATTGTAATGTTAGGCCGGATAGGTCTGTAAAGAACGGGTCTGTGCGGGGGAAACCAACCCATTCCATCAAGACACCAAGAAGACCACAACAATCAATGATTTTTCTCGCTCTAATATTCTGTATTTGTTAACCCCAGGATGCACAATTTATACTTATTTCGTTGGATAATTACGATCGGGAATGATAGAACTAAGCTTAATCGAGCGTTTTTTCCATGACAATAATAAAGACAAAAAGAAAAGAGGAGAGAGAAATTAAAGTTGTAAAAAAAGGAAGAAGTATCATACAGTATCATATACATACACAAAATACACAATACTAAGTGTGTTAAAAATAAAGTCTAAAGCAAGATTACATGTCGTAACATACCTATGCCCGGAGATACCACTCGCTCATAATGGTAGGGATTCACGCATACGGAATCACATTTCAAGTCAAAAGCAAACTGACAGTATTTCACATGTTTCAGTTCGTTTTTGTGTAAATCTGGCCATCTCCAAATGCGAGCGTAAATCACATGAGGAAAACCTTTCCGTCCTGCTACTTGCAATCTACCATCCAAAGTTCTTTGGATGGTGACACATTTGCTTGGATGTGCGCCATTAGTAGTTATCGCAGTGATCAAACTATCTAATTCGTCACGTTTCTCCTGTTGAGCAAATTATACGTATCAATCTTTATAAATGAATCTTTATAAGTACATCGGATTCTTATGCAATTTCATACTTTTTTAGAAAGCAGATTGGAAAGTAATATAAAAATAGAAATTTGTCTCATTAAAAAAGCATTCTAAAAATGCATATTTATTTGTGCATATTGTGCATATTTGCATATTTTGTGCATGTCTGCAAAAAATATCTGAATAAAAATCCAATATTTATTTATAAGCTGCGTTCTGTTATTCACTGGAAATACTGAAAATCTATAATATACGTAACTATAGATTTTCAGCATTCCCAATGAATAATGCAGCCACAGTTTTGAAATATAATGGAAAAATGGTTACAAACTATCGAATGACAATCATGAAGTAAAAATAACAATCAGCTGTTTTTACAAAATAGACAGCTGATTCACTTGAATCAGCCTGCAATGCTCATGGAATCATTTTATCCTTGTTGTTTATCAAATATTAAACAAGGATAAATAATGCTTGCAAGCGTTATGAGCATCAAATGGAATGCATCTTATATAAAATAAAACAATAGAAAATAATTCAAAAATTAGCAAAAATAAAGATATCAGCACAATAGATGATTTGTTTTAAAACAATATTGTATAATATTAATAACATAGAGATATGCATATGGAATTTACTTTGAGTTTCTTCACAAGAGATTCAATTGCTCGTTTGCTGAAGCCTTCGCTTTCACCACCTTGACGATGACACATCAACGAGTGCACAATGCTTAAGCAAGCATCTGCACTGGTTGGAGCACTAGGCGCTATCCCAGTCATCTCTCTCACTGCATTTAAAAAAACACAAAAAAAGTCATATAAATTAATGAAATTGAGCAACAAAATTTTTTATTTTAACAATTTAAAATATAATAATCTCATTTTAAATATCTTTTTCTAAATAGTATATAGGAAATAAAATTATTAAAGCTGAAATAGTCAAAATCAAAGGTATTAAAATTTAACTACTTAATCTTTAATCAATTAATTTTATTCAATAGCTGATTAGTTCCTTGAGAATATAAATTCCTTGAGATATAAATAAAATGTCAATGATAAGAGATAGTGACCAATACAAGTATCATTTAAATACTATAACAATTATCACTGTGATATTTACACTCTGGATTTGGTTGCATGGGGGGCGAGGGATACAAATGACTTCCCCCGCCCGCCAATCCAACCATCTCGGTGAAAGCCGTGGTGGACAATGTCGCGTTCCTTCCCACAAATCACTGGTTTTTCCTTTGGACTTGGTACAGTCCAATCTTTCACATTCTACCATCTAGTAATTCGTGTCCATAAACCATGTATCATAACAGTTGCTTTTCTGTAAATAATATTAGCCATATTTTTTTATGCAAACACTATATCCATTCTTTATATCTCCATCACAGCCTTATGCTTGTTTCTATTAGTGTAAATTAATTTTAATCTTAGTCCAACTTATTCTTTATCTTTTCCTAATTCTTAGAACTAAAGAAAGATAAAGAATAAGTAAATAAGTGAACTGAGATTAAATCTACATTAGTGAAAACCAACATTAGGATGTTATTTCATTTGTCGTACAACAAAATTTTTCAAGTGAATTGATTATAGAAAAGTTCTTCAATCTCTAAATATTTTCTATGTTGTAGCCAATTAATATGCTTAAAAAATATGTCGTATGACAAATAAAATAGTACCTTTACAGAAAAAGACTATAGATAAACACAATAATTACTCCATTCTGAAACAGTAGATATGAAAAAAACAAATTTGTTTAGCTAATATCGACAAATTAGGCCATATCAGTTCAATGAATTATCTATTCTTGGTGTGTCTCCAATAATCGCTAACAATTGTTGTCGATAACATACCAAGAGCAAACCTGTCTTTGTTTATCTAACATCAACAGTGACATTTCAATATCCGTCAACAATTTATTAATATATCAAATATATGTGTAACGATAAGAATTATCGAAATTGCTCGCGTAAATCGCCCCGGCGAAACGGCTGGAGGCGACGCAACGGAACTTACGTCCGGGACAAGGCCGGATCGAGCACGTAGCGGTCGACGAGAGGTCAGGATGACGCGTGCGGGCAGCATGCACGAAAGACGATTATCCACGGGACCGTTTTTCGCGCTCACACTCCGAAACGAACGTTGACGGCGGCGGCGACGGGCGACGCGCGATGACAGCAGCGCGTGGGGAGACGCTCGTTGCGACGTCGGTGGCCGAGCGTCGTCGTCGTCGTCGTCGTCGTCGTCGTCGTCGTCGACGAGCGGATTCGCGGCACGGCGTGACGCGGCGCAATTTAACGCGGCACGACGGCGCTTCTTACTCACAGATTAATCGCCGGGTGCAAAGCGTGCGATTACACCGGTAAAGTGTAGGATTTACGGCGCGACGGATCGCCGAGCGTTGCTTCGTCGCATAGGTTAGCACATCAATAATACATGTCCGCGGGGCGCGGATGATGTCGCCGTGAACAGTGCGGCCAAAACGGCCAAAACCAGCCGAGAATGCCGCGATTCTCAAGGCGGATTCATACTGCGAATTGAGCGAACGCTGCGATTGGCAGCTCTGCTCGAGCGCTCTCCTTCTCTGGTCTCATTGGAGGCTGCGAGTTGGACCTGAACGGAGAAAAGAAATCAGCGAGAGAATTCGTTGGTCTTTTTTGCATTTCGTATGATAGTTGCACTTTCGGCACTTAAAACGAAATAGGTGTATATTCTTGCTTGCGAAAGGGAGCAGAAGGAAAAAATAAAGTGTAAAGAGTGCAATTTAGATGAACGCTGAGCGGATGTTGCTAAATTAAGATTGTACTAAAAAAAATTTGTAGTATCAGAAAAATCAACGTTGCAGGATTTCAAAGATCATCAGACGAGTTAATTATATTGATTACTTTTTTCAATTACGTTTGGACTTTGATCTGAAAAATGGCACGTTGCTGATAGAAATATAATTTTATTTCAAAAATGTCAAAATGAGAATATATAATGAGAATATATAATTAAATCCTAAATTCTAATTTATATAGAATTTATCTATATATTGCATTTTACATACATGACGTAATTAAATGTGAACAATTTTCTATTATTAATCCCAGGAAAAATAACAATAAAATAACTCCTTAGGATGTATGATATTGTACTATTATATAATTTATTGTTTTGATCTTACATAATCATAAAAAGACGATTTAAAAATATGGCATGTTTCATGTCTTTCAGTTTAAAGAAAGCTTTATCAAATGGGGGTGTAACTCAGTGGTAGAGTGTCTGCTTCGCATGCTGAAAGTCCTGGGTTCAAATCCCAGCTCCTCCAAACCTTTCTTTTTTTTTTTAATTTTTAACATATATGCTTAATATATGTACACAGCACATATAATTGTAAACTTGTCTGTTTTATTACAAAAAGCTTTTTGTTTAACATCATAAATATTTTTTGTTCTCTTTCTTTCCCTCATTAGTCGGTTTATATGATTGAAGATTATGAAAAGATTGATAATAGAAAAAGATTTAAAATTATTATCAATGCAATTTACTTTGTTATATATAAATAATATTGGCATACAATATTAATTACATTCCTCTTATTTTAACTATTTTTACCAACATGAGAAAATACAATATTAAAAAATTCTGAAAAAATTCTCAGAACTTTATGAGAAGAAAATAAGCAATTTTTGTCTCTTGCTGTTTTTCTGTAAAGTTGATAGTATTGAAGTAAAAAATGATTGAAAACCAATATATTCAGCGATTTTTAGTAATTAATATCTTGTTAACTATTGCGAAAATTGTAAAATGGTACAGGACTTTTTTTCGACTTGATTTAATTCACTCTATTTACATAAAAGCGCTTGGCAAAAAATTGCGGGACGTCCTGTATATTGTATATACTCTTCTTTTTCATTTTTATTTTTACAAAATTGCTCGTAGCCAAGTAGTATTTATATATCTTCAAACAATGAAAGTTACAAAAGTGAGCGAATTTACTGGAATATTTATAATTTTATTGGTTATTTAATGAATTTGCTCACTTTTGAAATTCTCAACTCGTTTCAAGATACACTGTATTGAACTTTGTATAGGTCTTTAATTAAAATGAATTTCCCGCGTCCGTGCCGCGAGAGAAACGTGAAGTTAGTCGAATCACGAAATTTTACGTTATTATTTTGCGTTGTTTTTCTCGCATTGTAAATCGTTAAACTGTCGAGTAAGGTACTGTACGTCATAATTCACTTGTCATCAATATCAGTGTCGTTAATAATTACGGTCGCGTTCAGCAGATTCAACTGTTGCGGAGCGGATCCGTGAGCGCTCGTTGCTATTGGTGTACTCTTTTAGATTAATCAGCATTTTAGATCTGACAAAATACTAAAGTCACTAGATTTCTAAAGTAGCGTAATTGATTTCAGAAATGTTGCGTCAAAATGACAGAAGTGCACATAGTACACCATTCTAAGCATAGTGGTTGGGTGGTTCATCTTTTAAACTGTACTTACATGTCCCTTCGTGCACTAAACTTTTACAACAAATAAACCCGTATTACACTAAAGAACACAAATTAAGCATTCGTATATATTCTTTTGTTCATAAATAAACTAATTACAATTAAAAAACATTGATTTACATACTTGACGTCTTCATTTTCCTAAATAAAGTACGTATATAAATTCAAAACATTGTTTTAAAACGTTTGAAAAATAATTTTTTATTATAATATATATAAAATATGCAGAAAGAAAAATAAAAACACATATTTATCATAGAAACAAATATCCATTTATTCGTTTTCTTTACAGTTGAAAAGATTGAAAAGAGTAAACAACTCTAACTCGCGGGTCTCGCGAAACCCTGCGTCCGCTAGCGGAAGGTTAAAGGTTGGTTTATAATAGGCCGTAATCTGTTAACTTTTTCCGTAATCTGTAAGAATTGACCAATCACAGTCGAATGAGAGGAGAATAATCGATTATGATTAGCCAATTCTTACAGATTACGGAAAAAGTTAACAGATCATAAACCAATTCTAACGCGGTTTTTAAGTAACAGATTTAACTATTTTTTGCGTGGCAAATCGCTGTTTGTCGCCTACTAATATTCTGCTCATTGTGAGTGTACGTTCTACGTTTATACATTTCTGGAATGCACTCCGTTTCATGCATGTATTATTTTATTCTTTTTAATATTCGATGAATAACAAGGATAAAATGATATATGTATAATGCGAATCATGCGTGAAACGGAACGCATTCCTGTTTACAATGTATCGAATTCGCACATTCCGTCCTTTTTGTTAAATAATCAAATTATTTGAGATTAACGTATGTATAGGTATTCAATGATGCTAACGCGGTCTTCAGGTAACATAGATCTGACGTAATTGCGAGACCTTGGGTGAATTCTCCTTTTCCAGGAAATGTAATATATTTCCCAGGGCTGTAAAACGAAATTTATTCAGGTACTTATATCATAGTATTTACATAAATATATCTGAATATGTCTATTTAGAAACTGACATTTATGTAACTATTTAAATAGACGTGTCATATTTGATCCTCCATTTACAATCTTTTTGACGAAATTTCACTTTCCAATTTCTCCGAAATGAAGAAGGATGGATTAAATAAAGATTTTAACATTTGATTAAAAAAAAAATATTTGGTAATTTAATAGAGACATTAAAAAGTAATCTTGAATTTTTCCACATTTTTTTAAAGCCTAGAACAGTAAAAAAAATTTGTACTAGAAAAAAGTCCCAGATTGCCGACAAAGAATTAAATATATACATATACTTTTTAAAATATTTACTTAAGAATTCTAATCAAATTGTGATTAATTTAATTGCCAATTAATTTATCAAGTGTAACATTTATACCATTTTATGGATAGAATTATTAATTTTTTGTTGTAGGATGATTAATTTTGTTTAAATGATTAACTTTTGTTGTTTAACAAATGGTAAAAAGATTAAAAAAGGAGCAAGAATTATATAATCAGAAATTTTGCTTTAAGTTAGTAATTCTGACAGTTAATTAAGTTAATCATCGATTAAGTTAATTAGAGGTTTATCCAAATCGTAGAAATCTAGTCAGCTGAGTTCGTAAGAATAAGCTGTCTCGTAAATGCCACTATAACATCCATTGTTTTTACATTACCTTTTTTATCCCCGGAATCCATGAACATACTGATAATGGAAAACCGACTCAATCGGCTCAGAGAGTATAGCAGATTCGCGAGCAATTCCGTGTCTTTCGGCGTACAGAATTGTTGATCCAAGCAACGTAAAATGAGACTGAACATCGCTGCATCTAATTTGTTGCCTATAACTGCAGGTTAAAATTATTTCTTGAATTCAGACCCACTTTAAGACTTATGCGTATTAGACTATATATTGAGATTTAGAATTATAAATTAAAGAGTAGAATTCGATCAATTAAATAACTTTAATCTAGATCCATTTTGTTCTGATTATTTTAATTCTAATGTCTATTTTTTTTTTATTTTTAATGCGTAGTCTGATACAGATTTTAGACGCTCTAAAATTCATGTCAAAATTGGAGATGAAATTTTCTTTATAATTTTATATGTCGTGTAAGATGGAACATTTGAAGAATTATATATATATAAAATATATCATAATGTATATAAGTATATTAAAATATATTGCATATAAAATTATAAATAAAATTCTGTTCTAAATTGTACGCGAATTCTGAGTTATAAAATAAATTTGTCTAAAGTGTAAGATATATTATTATTGTGTTATAAAAATAATTTGATATACAGTAACCCTCCATAAGTTTGGGAACACCCTACGTTTTACAGGTTTGTATATAATTATTTAATTGAAAAAAAGACGAAATAAAAGTATACACATACGTAAGTTATCTACAATAACATGCTATCAAAATATGGAATTGTAATGAAAATACGAAATCTTATTCTTCGGGGCCATTTTACAATTTTTGAGTTTGAAATCAACTTGCGACTCAAATAGTTTATCACTTTTATAGAAACCGTTAAACTATAATTAAACGACCTATGATGTGTATGTACAATGAACGCAAATACGATGTTGCAAAACAAGTGGCAATATATAAACAATAAACCAAAGTGCGAAATTCAACCTTGAGTTCTCCGATGCTGTAAAATGATTGTCCGACATAGTTTCGACATGTACAAGCTTATACGTGTTCTAGATAAAAATGTTTATCATTATTTAGACATCTTACGATGTATTTAAATCAAAAACATGTATAGAGCGCTGTCATGTAATGGTCCTGTAAAACGTAGGGTGTTCCCAAACTTATGGAGGATACTGTATATACTATATAATGTTTCATTTAATACATAAAATTAGACTAAACCATAGTATTAGTATTATATCAATAGTATTAGTATCAATATTATGGTGAATATTATTTAGTAAAATTTACTTTTATTCATGTCCTCGTGTGCTATACATCGCAAAAGTTTTGCATGCAACTTTAGATTAACATCATCCTTCAGAGACTGCCATAGACGTAGAAATTCGTAAGGAGATTCGATGTTCAGTTTCTGAAACGTATTACATGAAATATTTTTTATTTCTCGTTTTCTTTTAATTTTGTTTTTTATTTAATATTTTTTATTAGTGGTATGATTTCTAGCAAGTTAAATTTCTTTGTAATTTTTTAAAAATCGCTGTTTGAGAATTTTTAAATATAAAAAAATATAAAGTTATATATATATGTACTATGTTTTTAAATCTGAAATCATATTACCTGAAGATCCATTTCCAACTTGCTTTCTATTTGATACTCGTTAGTAATAATTTTGTTTGATATACTCGCTTTAGTCTTGCCTTCCTTTTCAAGAGTTAGCTTTTTGTTCTTGTCTATACTTGATTTTTGGTTTAACAGTATATCTCTCTTCTCTTTTGTCTTTTTCTTTATTTCCATCCTTGCTTCGTTATAATCGCTAGTTATTTTTGATTTCTCATATCTCTTATCAGCCTGAATTTGGCTGGGCTTTGAATTTGTTTCAGTCTTGCTTTCTTTTTCGAGGAAGATTGATTCCTTATTTTTATTCGTACATGATTTCTTTGTTGAGGCATTTTTTTCTTCTACCAGACTCGTTCCTTTCTTTGCTTCCCTCTTCTCTTTAGTGGAGTCGGCAGGTTCCATCGGTTTCTCGTACGCTTCGTCGCTCGGAAGCTCTTCAATAATAACCGTGGATGGCTTCGTTTTACTCATAGGCGACGACACGCACGAAAAGATAGACTTCTCCAATCTACCCTTTGCACCACGCGGTCCGGGAAATGACTCGCGCGAAATCATGAAAATATCGTCGTTCCTGGCGTCTTGCGATCTCGTCGTTTTATTTTTGGCACCGAAATCCCTCGCAACAGGTGATAATTTATCACCGCTCGATGAGTCGCGTGTTGTTTTCTCGTTGCTTTTATTTGCTGCGATATCCGCTACTGCTGCTGCTACTGCCGTCGCTTTGTTGCTCTTAATTTCCACGCAGTAACTCGCTTTTAAATGCGGTTTCGTTGCAATACTTCGCGACGGGCCTGGCGCTCTGTCGCAATAACATATATCGCTGTTAACACGCAGTTTCGGACATTCGATGCTGTTTGCTTTCACAGTGCTCTTCGTTTTTATATACTTGCTCTTGTTTTCGTCATCGTTCATATTTTCTTCGATCTTCATCCTGTTATAATAGTTATAATTTATTGCTACAGTTAATATAGACCACATCTATTAATCACATATTAATCATAATGATTACGTCTTTTTATGAATTGTCGTTATTCTAACTGCAGTTACAAATAAGTATTATAATATAAATAAGTACAATAATAATAATAAGTGTTATAATAATAATAATTTGGGACTGTTATAATAATAATACTTTGAGACTTTAAAATTTATTAATTCAAATTCGTTCGATAAAAGTTGATACTGGATCATTTATTATCATCGTAGTACTGAAATTAAAAATTGAATTTCTACCTTATTTTCCTCGACTCGCATGGCTTTCTCAATTTGTTTACACAGGATATTGCTGTTTTATTAGTTGGCTCCAATTTTAAAACAGCTTCGTAATCAGCCAAAGACTGTATAAAATAATATATTAGTTAATTGTACACGAGATTTACGAAATATTACTTAAGATCATTCTACATAAGTCGCAAACGCAAAATATAGTTCGTAACGCTTGTTGTGATAACATATAAAAAGTATTAATGATACCATTGACTCTTTCTGATTGGCTGTTGCGACAAGTGTTGCGAACTACGTTTTGCGTTTACGATTTATGTATAGAATAATTATTATAAATCAATATGAATATTATGTGTGCAATTTTTATACCTCGTGCGGTTTTTCTAGATGCTCCAGAGATAATGCCCGACGAAGGAGCGCTTTGATATTTCTGTAATCCATAGTGAGTACCGTGTTGCAGTCGTTAAGCGCGTCCTCGTAACGCTGCAGCTTTATAACTGAACGCAATATATGGCTCAATGGGATCTTATTATGCAACACAAAATTTTGCGATATTTTTACGAATTTTGAATTGAAACAGCACAAAATACTATCCTACTTTTCTTATTTGTTTTGTTAATTAAAGGAGTCTGTCAATATTTAACATTTTAGTTAAAGTAGTTGATTATTTGAAAGATATTTATCCTACTTTTGCTAGTAATAATAATAATAATATGATCTTTAATTTTTCAATTTAACTTTTTTTATCATTTTAAATGATTCATCTTGAATAATTTATTCAAGACTTACATTTCGTAAAAAAAAAATAAGAATTCGAATATCTTTAACTGTTTTGTCGTATAATCGTATATGATTATTCACTGTAATCAGAATGAAAAAAGCAAAAGAATGAGCTATCTTACATGTCATAGCACGATTGTTGTAAGCATTTAGATTCGAGTCTATGTCGATGCTAGCGTTGTAATGCCGAAGAGCTTCCCCGTAATCAGCCGCTCTGAAGGCTTCATTCCCTTTTTCTCTTTCTTGTTCCGCCATTACGTTAATTTCCGTACCAGTTAATGAAACTAACAGTAGATTAGGAGATTTAGTAAATCTAATTTAAGAGGGATCAGGATTCAATTTTGATTAAAATTAATGGGAGATCAAGATTATAAATTCTATGAAAATTAATGAGAGAAACGAAATGTACGAAATGTCTGGGGCACTCTGTGAATTTGTAGTCAGACAGCTCTTTACTTTCTTAATTAACCATCGTGATATTTTAAAGACATTACTTTATGAACATACGTTTATCAACTGCCGTTTTATGTGCCATTTTATTCATTTTATCCAGTTCTTTTCGCTGTTCCTGGATTCTCTTCATTTCGGCCTGTCGTTGCTCGTCTTGCAGGTCTATCCTGTTTATTTCTGTGTCAATGTCGTATTTATCCCAAGCCTCATAATCACACGAGGCAATTCGTTTGGGTTTGCATTTTTTCTCGTTGATCTTCGACTTTTTAGCCTTAAAACACGACATATGAATTAAGCCATTAAACAATTTTTATACATTAATTTTTTCTATAAGTAAGTATAATAAATAGAAGTTTACTAAGTTCAGTTTTGTACCAATCAATAATTTCTTGCAATTTGAGAAATAATTAATTGACTTTGACTTTAAGAATTAATTAATTGACTAATATAAAAATATATATAATAATATATACCATAAGATACGAATTTGAAGAGGCATAATATTTCAAATTATTGCAATTTTAAAGCAAGAAACAACTCTGTGAAGCTGACACTCCTAAATGCGAATTTTGACAAAATTCGCATTTAAGGATACCAGCTTCACAGAGCTGCAAGAGACACTTAAGACATTTTAACAAAATGTGTATCTCTGTACTTTGATTATTATATTGATATACTTTTGTAGTATTCGTTTTCATCTGTCGAATTTCTGGCTGTGGTTCGTTGGTAAGGATAGTTTTTCCTTCGTCTAAATCTTTCTCACGAAATTGCATCTCGCACGTCCAATTGCTGATGTCGTCGTCGATTTCCTGCCGTTCGTTCGCATTTAACATATTTCGCCTCAAAACTGGCTCCGCCTTCCTCAAAAGAGCGCTCGTCGGTCTAATCCTAGCGAGACGCTCCTCCGCGTGCTTCGTCAAATCTGG
This sequence comes from Mycetomoellerius zeteki, assembly GCF_001594055.1. Lineage (NCBI taxonomy): Eukaryota > Metazoa > Arthropoda > Insecta > Hymenoptera > Formicidae > Mycetomoellerius > Mycetomoellerius zeteki. The sequence goes on along the minus strand of NW_017257066.1, from coordinate 224,114 downwards.
ATACTCTCCCTCTTCTCCAGAACTAGTATTAAAACCGCATGTAAAGTTTATGACGAATCGTTAATAAACATGCCGGAAAATAACAGGTTTAATGGCATTTTAAGCAGTATGGTTGCAAATCTCGCTGATGATTAGCGCAAAGATTAAAAATTGTCAGTATGTACTATAATTATCATAATGTACCAAGGATTAGTCGAGAGATACGCAAAATAGGAAGCGTTAAGGTATTAATAATATTTTGCATAAAGAGGGTTTTCGAAATACGCCAGCCTTTGCAAACCTGATTGGCAGACGTATAGAAAATTTTTCAACGCGTCAGAGCGCAAGATAAAATAGTAATAAACGAGATAGTAATCAATTAGCGTCAACACGAACGTTGGTTCTTCGCTCGTCTGGAGTTTCCGGCGTCTAAAGGAACTCACCGTAAGATGAGAACGATTCGCTCCAGTGTTCTCCCATCGGTGCATTGCGATATGAATTCGTACGAGATATTTTCCACCGGTATGTTGTATCTCTCGAGCAGAGTTTTTTTCTCAGGTCTTTCCGCGACGCTAATTATATCCGCCTCCTTTTCGTTGCCCATGATAACGAATGCAAAGATGGGGAGAACGATCCGAAGATTACACTGCAAATAGGTTACCTTCTAGGATCCACACGTTTGGCAAAGGCAATGGTTGAGTAGCGGTTGAGTAGAGATCGAACCGGATTTTTTGGATTCTTCAAGAGTGCATACCAATTACCTCGAATTACTACTCTGATCTCGTGACTGACGTCGCTGATGGTTGTCTTCGCTGACGCACCCTTTTGATTCATCAAGTTACCACGGATACACGAGTTGTTGATTTTCTGCGCAATTCGGACCTTCCTTCGTAACGATCAATAATACCTGAGATACACAAAGTTTCACGAAGAATTCTTCGAATCTTAAAAATCTTTTCTCAAATATTAGGATCAAATTTATTTAAATTTTCGCAAAAAATTTTCGCTTTATCTATTAGAGCTTTTGCTAGATTATTTGCTTTACATTCGCCGAATAAGATTCTCAAAAATTCTTAAAAAAAAATGCACTTATCTCACCTCTCTGTCGACGCATTTTTACACGGAAAGAACAGTTTTGCTGAAATATTTAAAAATGTAGGTATGGACACAGATTTGGAAACAATTTTATTAGATCATCAAAATATTTTAATAAAGCATATTCATATATATACATATAACCTGTGTTGGCTCTTAAAGGCTTTTACCAAATTTACTGATATTAATCGTCAAAATAATTATGTAAAATATTTAAGGTGATTTTTTTAATAAATCGAGTTACCAATGTTACCATAGAAATGTCTAATTTTTTTATATAATGAAGTTGAAGTACTAAAATTGATGTGTGCAAAATTCTACGGTAGATTAACGATGAAATAAGCGAGAAAAAAAAATATTGTAAATGTAACTTTTCACATATAACTTAGTGATAAATAAGGCTCGCAGACGCTTCTTTGACTAATTGCACATAAATCTTACAATAGACTTTTCTCAAAAACGAGATTATAGTTTAAAAAATTACGATTTTAATGGTCACAAAAAAATAATAATCAACGGCCATTCTAGAAAGATATTTACGTACATAAACTTGCATATAAAAATCTCGAAAAATAAACGTAATCTCATCTTGTTTTCGTTCGATGAAGATGCAGCTCTTGATTTACTATCGTATGTTCCATACTATTTGATTATAAGTAATTAGTATTTAGTAATTAGTTTGAGTGCTTTACATAATTATTTTTGATGGTCTAAAAAATATTATTTTCAAACGCGTATCTAGCTGAATTTTTAGACACTTCAGCAAAAGCCCCTAAAATTTTGCAATCATATGAAAGAAGTTACAGTAGAGGAGAAGGTGGTATTATGGCACCCCAGTTATATTTTACACAATAACTTAGTTAATAATTAATATTTAAGTTTAAAACTTGACAATTACATTCGTTAAAATGTTGTTGAATCGATTCTGGAGTCAAAGTTACGAAATGTTTATTATTTAAGACACTATTAATAAAAATGTGGCGGCATTATATAATGACTCGAAGAAAAATATGGGTGGTAATGTGGCCTACCATAAAAATAGTCTTAAAAAATTAGTTCTATTTAGGAAACAGTATTTGGTCATATATACATATATAGAATTAACAAAAAAATAAAACATTTAAAAATGTATGCAAATAAATGTATATACATTCACATAATTTCTGCATATAAGATGCTCATTGTCAGTACTAAAAATAGTACACGTAACTAACATAAACTATAGACTAACAGAGCTACAATCGATTATCAAATAATTATTTTGATATGAAAACCTCAAAAAAGAGGCCGTGAGTAATCAATATCCATATGAGGGCCACATTAGCAAAATGTCATGCTAATGTTTAAATTTGCATAACTCAAAATATATACAGTCAAATAAAATGTTAAATAGCAAACAATACACATATTCGTGTAATACGTTCAAATTTAAGAAAAATGCGGGGAAATAGATGTAATTAAATGCTAAAATGTACCTCAGAAACGTTTCGAAATACTTGAAAGTAAAAATGCGTTATAATAACTGGCTATTGAGTATTGGTATATTAGCGTCACGGTATTTCGGCGAGCTACTGAATAAATAATTCCATAAATAATCATTAGGATTCGTTATATAATAGCGGAGATATTAAGGGAGGCCAACAATATATTCACTGGCCACATAATACCACCTTCTCCTCTACGCATATCTATTTGTATTACAATCCTGTGAAGAACGACCACACGGTGAAGTATACAGCAACGCGTCTAACGAGGATAAACTCGCATTTCCACCTTCGTCGGCGCCGTGCCCGAGAGGAGTATTCTCCCCTTTTCCGATACAACCTCCTCCTCCTCTCGCGCGTACACGCGCACGCTTGCCTGTTAACACGGCAGTCGGCTCGCAACCTCATCGTAACGCGACGCGACGCAACGCGAAGTGCAGCAGTACGCGGCGAATGAAAGAGGCGTGTAGTCGTCGTGGTTTGGTCGTTGTTGTCGTCGTCGTGGTGGTTGTGGTCGTCGGGTCGCCGCCGCCGCCGCCGCGCCGTGCCGGTCCCGGTGAGCGAGCACAGCCAAGTGCATATTAGACGAGGCGATCGCGAACGCCGCGCATTCGCCGGCGAGCGCTCGCTTAGAGTGGAGAGTGCTGCGAGTTGTGCCGCGTATTTTTACTCTCTCTCTCGCGCGTTCCTTCTCCTCACGTCAAGTGCCACGGCCCGTCTGCTACGCTGTGCGGTGCGATCGTCCGAAATTCGCGAACGCGATACTACTCCAGGAAATTACACATCAGGACTCGTTGGAGTTCACGTGTTCCTTACGTGTTTCAAGAATCACGCATTTCTCGGCAATCGTCATTGTCGAACTTGCTAAGTGCGATCTCCGACCGTCAAGTTGTGGACCCACGAATCCTCGAGTATCGAGACGTAATCTTGAAATAATCGCAGAGTGGTGCTCGATGTATTAGGAGAGTTCAGCTTTCAGTGCCGTTCTCGGGTTTCTAAACATTTACCGCCGGGTTGATCTACCACAGCGATATCGAGCTGTGACCGGCGAGTCTTAATCGATTTTTGATTGCTGAATTCTAACTGCCAAGCTCCAATCGTAATTGTGCAAGTGTAACTGTTAGGATATCAGGTAATTATTCCTCTTGGAAAGATTCATCACGAGATTTCGGTTCGCCTTTGTCAGGGCTTAAAGGTCAGCAATTGATCTCTAAAGTTAATTATAAAAGTTAATTTCCTTATTAATGCTCGTAACCGTGACTTAATTAATATCGGATATGCGCCGGCGTTCAATTCGCTGAAATATCTTGGTGGAACGCTCGGCAAGTGGAGAAATGTATTATTTAATCCACGGGTCATCGGCCTTCCTAGATGCGATTAACGCGACTCGCGATCGCTGTTGATATCGATAGAATTAATTTATACAGGAACCTCGCGTACGTTAATTGAAATCGCATGTGCCTATATTTCGACACGAGTAACGCAATTATCGATTCTTCCAGTGTTGATTAATTCTCATCGTGATTAATTTTCACCGATTAATTCTTAACCGATTGTCGGTTTTGCTGGAATACGGAAAACTGATAGGTACAATTTATTTTATTACAATTTTTGTCAAAGATTGGAGCAGATTGGTCGAATTTTCGAAAGACGCGCGAAAATAGAATCGTCGTACGGCACATCGCACAAGAATTCTCCGAAGAAAATCGATCTTATTAAATAAACAAGTGGCGCATCTGCGCATCTAGTATTTACACGTCGTAGACTTGCTACGTGCGAAGAAACCGATACCTCGGTTTCCGATTACGCTCCTCTATCGCGAGCAACGAGTTGATTTCTCACTTACGCAGACGATGAGCAGAAACATTTGTGACACATGCCGAAATTTAAGTAGGTGGATAAAGACAAAAGTAAAGGATCTAATCAATCGTATGACTGCGAAATAAATATTCGATTGAATCAATCACTCGAGACTATATTCTTGCCCATATCATTTTCTTTGATAAACGTAATTTTTCTTCGTTTGACATTATTCGAGATATAACAGATTTGATTTAATTTGATTTGATATGTTTAACTTGATTCAATTTGGTTTATTTTGAAGAGTGGAACGAGATAATCTTGCAAAAGCAATTTTTTTGGCACGTAATTATTTTATAGTAGATATAGAGTGCATTTTTCAAAATTTACTCGTGGCGCATGGGTGATTCTTATTGTATTATCGATTTCACATTTGTTGTCTCTTTGAAAACGCTGAATTAGTATTTGTTCAGGAATATACTGTATCACGATCAATAAACATTTATATCGGTCAAACGTGTCATAATCACGTTTTTTGATGAATCGTTCTTGCATTTGCTGGATTTTTTAATGAAAATTTATTTATGACTCATTCATTCTTGACTTTACTTTGACCGCGTTTCTGTTATTAGTGTCCGTGTAATGGAAGTCTTATATAATGGATATAATCAAAAATTTATTATTAAATAAATAATTAAAGTAGATAATTATAAAAGGTATATTATTATTTTAAAAACGTATGATCTGAATTATGATTTTATTTCATTCACATTTGATTTAATTTAATACGTGTCGCAATTTACGGTTGTGCTTTGTTGTTCAACATTGTGACGATAAGGTCGCGGTAAAAGAATTTCTCATGAATAATATCGTCGCAATGCGCCCTGAAAGATAATGAAGTTTAATACGTGATACGGGACGCGTTATCTAATCTAGGTATCATTTAAAGCGTAGTAGAGGCAAGAATCGGAGACGAGTGACGACTTGCGAATTTCAGTGCGTAAAAAGTTGGATTTTTTGCGCGTGTTTCATCACCTCGCTTATTATTTTTTTAATTCATCTATCGATCAATCGCATCATGCGCCAATGCTTTCACGGAGCAAAATTGCATTTTCGTATAATGCTATTGATTCATGAATTAAAAAAACTTGCTTTATTTCTCCGTTACTACATTTGTCATATTTTTCGCCATTATATGGTATGTTTACTACTTCGTCATTGTGTTTTATCATTAAATATTTTCCTGCTATGTTGATTGCTTTCTCGTTTTCCTCTCAGTTGCTCTTTCCCGTTATATTATTTGCTTGTTTATCATATTAATTATTGCTCAGATATTTTATTCTAATTACGTAACGTAGAGTATCTGTGGAGATTTCTTGCCATACCAACGGCATCGATTAAAAATACCTTGATTGCAAAATCGTAAATTTTGAGAAGTTATTTTTACAACAGTTTTCTTTCTTTGCGAGAGTTATTGCTTAACACTGTCACGTAGGCGGAGAAAAGAATAAAAATGCCGTAATATTTTATGGCGACAATTATGCTCCGAAATGACTTAATCTCTCATTCAAAATTAAACCCGCCATTTCTCTCGAAATGTTAAAATTAGCTGACGGTATTCAGCAAAAAAAAAAAAAAAAAAGAGTTGCGTGTCGCTGCGGGGGATGAATACATCCTACTTTTCTCGCGGTCGTCGTCTGCCGTCGTTTTCGCGCGCGAGCGATAAGCGAATGCGCGCGCGTATGCATCAGTATGCGTGCATACGTGCGTGCGTGCCTGTCCTTTTTTCGTAATCGCCGACGTGTCGGCGGCGCCAAGCTAGAAGACGCGGAGGAAGGCCGACGACCCGTTATAAATGGAACCAGAGAGACGGCATTTCTTGAATCGCTGCTTGTGTTGTTATTCGCAGCGCAGCGTCGGCCGCTGCGGGACGAGTGAGCGAACGAGCGAACTAGGCTCGTTCGGAAACCACCAACCCTTGCTCTCGAAGGTGCGAAAAAGGAGGAGATCGATTCCGTAATTCCGAATCGAGCTATCGAGTTCGAGGTTCAGTGTAAGGATCGGAAAGGAAGAACGCAGGAATTTAAAGGAAATCGAAGAGGAAGCGCTTTCTTCATATTTTTACGCGATAAAGAGACGCTGGAGTAAAATTAATTAGTAACGCTAAATAATGCATTGACACTTGAGAAAAAGAAAACAGAAAGAGAGAATTGCGGATTAGCTGAAATTCTTGGCTTGTAAAACTAAATATCGTAAGTGGTACTAGTCGTTCGGATAAGAGACAAGCAAAGGGAACGATTTATTTGATTAATACATACAATCATTTAACGGTTGAAGAACAAAGATTTTCCGAGTACAGAAATTGTCCGAGAGACTAAGAGTCTTACTGGTGGAGAGAGAAAAGGACGAGAGGAAAACAAACAAAGCGTCATGTGAAATTTGTCATCTTTAAAGAGAAATCGTGATAAGATAACACGGCGGTCGTTGCTGCTAATAAACGTGCTCGACGAGAGGGCAGATTGTGATTTCTTGACGAAGGACGCGAGATTGTAATCTCGGCTGTCATCTTGAGAAAGGAGCTCGATCGCGCTCGATTCGGAGCTCCGCAGTGAGTCGCAAGAGTTGTGCAAGATCGACGTGTCGTCGCGCGGCTGGAAAAGGGGGCTGTGTTACTCAACACGCGGCTTTATCGAGGATCCCGCGCGAAGGAAGAATCGCGTTCGACGTGCCAGGCGGAGACTCGTAATCGTGGTTACGCTCGTTCATCAGGTAGAAAACGACACGTGGGACCAATATCGGCTGCCTGTTAATCGATCGTCGCCACGGTTTCCTCCGAGTCGCCAGGAATTAGCAGGGAAGGTTCTAATTAACGCTGCCATTAATAGCTCCGTATCTAAGCAGTGACGACTTCAGCCGATGATTAATAGATAACCGCCGATTAAATACCTGATCGAGGCGAAGAACGAGAGCGAGAGGAGAAGAGTTTTCGCTGTTTCTTTTTGAAATAATGTTCTTGTGCTTTAACACTGCTCTATAATTATCAATTTTCTATTCATTCTATATATAATTTTTCTGAAACACTAGAATAAGATCCGTTCGTTTTCTTTGCAATCTCTTTCTTTCTCTTTTGCGTGTATACGAAAGAGAATTTAATGAAGTGCACGAGAGATTAATTAACGATTGATAATTATACCGCTACGAAATTGAGCAATGATGACTCGAGCAGATGATTGACTGTTCGTTATAATAATTAATTTCGTAAGAGTGTTGGCGAGTGTCGCGTGTGCTCGAGAAAGGACATCAGCCCTTTTTGTGCGCGCGAGTGAATGTCAGTGTCCTGCCGAGGGCCGAGAATATGAGTACGGCGGTAAAGTGCAAAGTGATGTAATTGGTGCATTCGCTGCGGAGGCAATGTGTGATGCCAAATCAGTCCGAATGACACTTAGCCCACGCAGCTGATGACAAACGTAAACAGGATCAAGGTGGTCGTCCTCGGCGGCCCCAGAGTCGGTAAATCAGGTGAATCTTTTTTTCTGTCTTTCGATTTTTTGCTTCATTCTGATGTAAAAGTAATTCTCATTTATTTTCATCAACACTATTATCAAAGTCACAAAATTCTAATAAAAAAAATCACGATTAACTAAACTTAATTCTGTTATAAGTATAATTAACTAAATTAATTCTAATTACTAACAATAAGTCAACTCTTCGTCTGCAGTCTGAGTTTTTTATTTAGTTCAAGTTTTTTTACTGTTTTAGGTTTGCAAAAAAGTATTAAAAAAATTAAGGGTTACTTTTCAACATCTCTATTACATAAGACTCCATTATTAATAAGATATTTTTAGTGCCCTCTTTTATTTCAGAGAAATATAAGTGAAATTTCACTTATACAAAAAAAAACCTAGATTTCAGGGAGGATTAATTTAGTATAAAATTTATTTGCTTGAGATTTTGCAAGAAATTCTAATCCAATTGTGCAATGTCGCTTTGTTATTGTTTTGTGATCTACGAAAAGGTCTTGCACGCGAAATTAAATCGAATCGCGTTAAAACGGACAACGGAAAATACATCTGCGGAAGCAATGTTGATTTCCTATATATGAGAACATGATGTGATCGGAACACATCAGGTTTGTTCGCGTCGCAAGCTCCAACATGCTCCAACATGCTCCTACCATAGCTCCTATTCACTCTATCAAGCGCGTTGGAGTGAGTAAGAGCTATGCTAGGAGCATATTGGAACATGTTGGAGCATACGACGTGAACAAACCTATCGTGTCGAAAACGATATCCATTCGGCGGCGAACGATAAGCGGCGAAAAAAAGATGCGCAGGTCGATTATGGCGCAATGTCGTGAAATATTGAATCACGTCGGAAGGACGTTCATTATGATGGACGATACTAATATCGCGTCGTCGTGCGGCGTAATTTCTGCTCGTTGTCTAATAGCGCATCGACGCGACGCACTGAATGAAAGTGCCGTTAAGATGAATACGCATAGTCCGTGGAATAATACGTTGCATTAGTTAACCCGACAGTCGCGCGACGCATACAAAGCGAGCAAACGAACGGGCGATAAGGCGGTTCGCCGACCTCGGAATAAATCCTATTAATAACCGCTAGGACCGGCCACCTTAATAAAGGCGCGCTCTTCGTTTTATTCTGATCTCGTCCGATCTCGTACATGACTCTTCTCTTCCTTTGCTCACCAATTTTGCATCTTCATATTATTAAGTTACTGGAATCAACCAATCATCCACAAACCATCTCATTGGCTACGTTCCGAGTAAAATGTTTATTTTGCAACTGTTGGAAGTTTTCTTCGTGCTGATTGAATTACACTTTTAAGAGCTGATATTCATAGTCGGTTCTTATTTTAAAAATCATCTTAAGTAATATTTTATGATGCTAATACGGCTCTGTGATCGTTTCATGACATCTTTGTGCTTAAGGTGCATCCTGAATATAAGAACCGATTATGAATACCAGTCTCAGATCTACGAGAATAATTCTATCTGAACGAAGAAAACTTCTAACAGTTATAAAATAAATATTTTTCTGGATATTTCACGGCTATTGTCGAGTTGCCATTATTTTTGAAATTGCGTCTTTCTAATACTGTCAATTATATATCTTTTTAAGATGTTGTTATATCTTGTGTGTAATATCGAATACCTGAAATTCTTCAGTCGAGATTTTCGTATCTTCGAATAGAAAGTTGTGTTGCCTGATGGCATCGTCATGTTCTCGGAATATCACAAATTGCCGTTTTCTGTCGAGATTATTGCATTTTTTCTTCGGGAACATATTTATTTAATTACGATTCGCTACTTCTGCATTTGCACGTTTCACTGCAATGTACGATCTTGATTGCTGTAAAACACGCGACAATGTCGTCTGTTCTACTTTTTGCGGCAAAAACGTATTCTCACGCGGTGGCGGCGATGGAAAGAGGGATATCTCGACGGGAGCGAATCCTTAAAAGTCCCTTGTGAGACCCCGCTGGGTATAATAAGGACCTCCGTGGACGTTATCGGATATCATTCTGCGTGACCGAGGGGAAAGGGATTGCCATGAAAAATCCCGCACGGTTGCAGCAGGTTGTAAGATCTGGACATCCGATACATCCGTTCTGTTGCCCGCGGTATTCGATTTTGAATTCCAAATTTATGCGGTAACATTTCTTCCTCCTATTATCGTACCTTTCCCTGATATACGCGGTAATCCCGTGTACACGCAAAATAACCGTAACTCTTCTATAATAAAGGAAACGAAAATTTTGGAAATTTGGAATTTGTTATCACGTATTAATCTTTATACGCCACACACACGGAGAGAATTTTTTCTTAGAATTTACCATGAAAATATGATAGTCGTGGGACTATCATATTTTCAGGACAACAATATATTTTCAAGAATTTTAATATAATTTCTCTCATTCATTAATAAAATTACAATAAAGTATAAAATAAGTTTGATCAATTTTACTGAAGTACATGGTAAAAATATTGTATCGTACCACAACTACCATATTTTCGGGGTAAATTTTAAAACCAAATTCTCTCCGTGCAGGAACACTTGGGTGTACCACATCCAACCCAATTCAATCGCTTATAACCTTCATAAAAATGAACAATTTGTTTTCAATTGAAATATTAGATACTAAGAAATATAACGGTAGCAAGTAAATGTATCTTTATTAATTTAAAAAAAAGTTTTATTGAAAAAAAAGATAAGCGATGGAAAAAGTATTGAAAAAACATTGGAAAATGAAAGCCGAGTATACCGAAAAGGCGTTTAAGCGTTAACTATGTAATAGGAGCTTAATTCTCGCAAAAATAGATACCAGTAATGTATAACATTTGAATCGGATATTTTCTAGTAAATTGCAGAATTCTTCAACGACAAGTAGATTTCGCAAAAACTGCTGACAGTGAGGAATCATGAAAAGAATTATGGTCACGCAAGAAATGCAAGATTGTTATCTACAGCCATTTATCTGCGTTAACGCTTATTGAAGAGGCAATTGGAGGTCCGCTATTCAAGCCCAGACGTGTTCATAAATTCATTTGGTCTAAACGACTTGCTTTATTGCCGTGTCACAAGAAAAGCGGACAGAATAATAGCTCGTGGTTCAACGGGTTTCTTTTCTGCGAGATATCAATTTGACACTTTTATTATTTTTTTGATATTTTAAATATAGAATTTTCTACATTATACGATTAAATTACAATTTAATTTTTCGTTTTTTTAGAAAAATCACATATCCCGTTATTTTTTAAAGAAAATTTGTTTTTCAACAAATATTATTGTACATTACTTTTCTTTCTTTTCCTAATGTAATAAATAAATTTCATTTTTTATTGTATAAAATTGTTATTGTTAAAAATTATGTTGGAGCAACTAAAAAAATTACAGAAAATTTGATACTTCCTATACGAAATATAAAATTAACACGCCAAGATGCGTCTGAACGAAATTTGTTTCAATAAAAAATAGTGTTGAATGTTTGGGATAGACAGAAAATTTCAACGAGACAAGAGGATGCACTTGATTGATCAACGCGTCGCATCATCCCGATCTTTTTTTGTCATCTGTCTCCATCTCGTTCCCTCCCCCCTCTCTCCCTCCCCCTCTCCCCTCCCTCCCATTCAAAGCGATCGTGACCGTAATTACTATTTTCTTACGTCCACCAAGCGGCTTATCCTCCAACGATCTATCTATAGAACCCCGCGCTGGCAACCATCGCACGTCGGCGAATGGCACCGCGAATGGTTGCGTTTTGCTCGTACCGTTGCATCTTCCACATTACACACAATTCTCCGCAGGTGACTTAATCGGCTTCTCTCTTCTTATTCTTCGTCATTCTTTTCTTCCTATTCGTTCTTCTACCTGCCTAGTTTTCGCTTTTCTCTTTTTTTTTCTTAATTTTGGACGTGATCACTTGTGTGCTATCGGTTAAAATATTACTTCCTTGAAGATTTTGACTGAGGCTTTTTGAAATTTCACCATTTAATAGTACCACTGTGGTCGACCTATTTTTTCGATTTTTTAATTTTATGTTGGAATATTTTTAATAATTGTTATCTACAGTAATGTTTTGCATTCTGCATGAGCTATTAGTTATTTCTTATCGTTTATAAGATGGCTGCATTAGGCCCACTATATTGTCATCATTCGCCCAAGTTGATTCTACGAAAGATAAGAATTTTATTATAAACACTTTGTATCTGGCACGAGTGTCAGGTTTCCCTCGCGTTTGGATTTGAGTGCAGTGAAGAGCGTGCTTTCATCAGACCCGGGCGCTTGGCACAGATTACTCTCGGAACTATTAGGCGTTACGAGCAACATTCTCGTGTCCACATCAATTACTTCGGTTCGCGCGGCCTGTATAGGATTACGCGTGACATCGCCTCGATTTGATGACAGTCATCTCCAAGGGAGAATGGGTCTTCATTCGATTATCGAATTGCTTGGCACAATAATGATCCGCTGATGTTTTTGTATGATGACTGTTGAAAATACAGTTTTTATAAAATTTCTTATTTTTAGAGATATATATTTAAATGCAAAATGCTAATTACTATAGCAACGTGTTAATTTTTTTTGTATTAATAATTTGGTTTTTATGTATAAAATAAAAACAGAGTACATGTGAATTTGTTTTTCATAGATATTATAGACGTATTTATTTATCGGATATCTAATTTTTTTAATAAAACGCAATATAAAATACTTGCCCAATTGGTACGCTATATATATAATTATAATTTATATCTTTTAATAAATTAGAGTTTCCTTCTCTTTGAAAGGATCAGTTATGAGGGATCAGTTCTCGCCGGTCCATCGACTTTCCGCAAGCGTACGTTGAATCGCCGTTGAAAATAAATCGTCGTCCAGCTGCACGGAAATATTTCGAAGATATGCACTCGTATCTCTCATCTCAGCAAATAGCTCACGAATGAAGTTCTATATTCTGTTCCTTGCTCGTGTCTTTACCTCTCCTCTCCTCTTTTTCTATTCGCGATATTTCCTCTTCCCTCCCGTCGTCGTCATTGTCGTTGGGCTGAACTCGACGATAGATTTATATAAACAGTATATACCTACGAATACAGAGCGGCATGAATCTATGTACTCTGCTACAATAAGTCTTGCGAGGTTTGAACGACGACAACGACGACGATGCCAGAAACGTCGTCAGTATGTTGAATCTTAAGCCGCCTTTTGCGCCGCAACGAAACGGAATTTATGACGCAAGAAATTTATCGACAATCCACAGGAAAACTCGTTCCCCACGAATATTTATGGTTTCTTTATTAACATTGAAAATAAGTTAATGGCGTTTCAACACCTGCGCATATAGGCGCGCGCGTCCTTCTAGCTAGAGAACGAAAATATGTCTTCTTACATTATTACTTGTAATTACGATTCCACAGATGTATCATCAGACTCACTACAATTATTCGTGAGATTCGTTTTTGAAGTTAATCAATTTCTTTTTCCTCTTTCTGTTGCAGCCGTGGTTGTGCGGTACTTGACGAGGCGATACATCGGCGAGTACAGCTCGACCAGTGGTAAGTGTTTCTTCATTATCTCTTTTTTTTTCTCCTCAAGATAATTGCCAATGTGAAGCGTGAATGATTGCGTTCATTCGTTGCTAATTTCGAGGCGTCATATTCTGGATAAATGTCCAGTTCATATCTAAGTTCCTTTCTCGCTTGCTATCGACTTATCTCCTGGGGGACGGGAGGCGGGGGGCAACTCCGACTCGCGCGCAGAATGCTCACCCCGTAGTACAAAACGCGAATCTAAATCTTGATCGGTGCCTCTCGCGTGTTCCAGCGGGGGCTGCGACGGAAAAATCTGCTGTGAAATATTCTCGTGCTCGAAACCGGACTCTAATTCAAGGGTACCAATGAAAAATCTTAATCATGGCGCCTCGCGAGCGACGTCCCGAGGGCATTCTAACGATCACAGAAATACACGAGATAAGGGGGTAGGGTAGCAGCGGGGTATAGAGGGAGAAAGATACAGAGAAAGAGAAAGAGAGACCGCAACAGACACCGGCTGGACCCGTGGAGGGCGGAGATTTAAACACTCGATATGAAATAGAGCCTATAGGGAGAGTCTGCAGAATGCAGATCTCTCCCATAACTCATGCAGGCTACTTCGCCGTAATAATTGCCGTGCACACCCGCGGACGTATAAGCTATGACGGCGAGTTTCGCGGATATCCGAGCCTTCTGGAAAAATTCACCGTGAAGTATTGTCCCCTTAACCCTGAACCAGCCGGTCGCTCGTATTTTTGTAACACCTCTATGGCCGAGCCGGCTGTACATCCTCCACTGGCGAGTGCCACGCCATTTTATCGCAATCCCGATAGCTGTAGGGACATTATCGTGAAGATAACCGATGTGCTTGAAGCAAATATAATTATGTAAAATACATAAATTTATATTTGATTAGAATAAATTGCAGATAACACCCACTGCCTGAATGGATTTTATCCATATTCAAGATTACGCATTCTTTTTGGAAAAGGATTTAACTTTTTCTACGTTAACCTAAGACCCACAAGAGTGGTTAAAATTACCACATCAGATATTTCAGTTCTACATACTTTTTTCTTTCGATGTTTTGTACAGATGTTTATGGCCTATGTTGGCCTATCTTTCATTTAAATATTTAAATTGGATGATTAATTACTTCTGAATTAAGTTTGGGAAAATGTAGCATCTTGAAATATAAAAGTCCTCGGAAAGAAGATTTACAAGAAAACTTATAAGTCAATTTGCACGCCAAGTTTTTCATTCTTACTTTTTTTACAAGTGCATTCACATTAATATAGTGTACGGAAAGCTTCCCGGTACAATAGTGCAATCATCGATTTATCGAATTTCTCTCGTGTATAACTGGTACTCAGAATCAATTTGATTCCAATCGATCTATAATGTTGCGATCGATAATGCCGAGAGTGGAAGGGTGCTGTCGCGAGTGCTCTCTCCTACCATCGATATTAATTAATTTCCTGGGAAAATGATGGATAATCACTCTTGAATGTAACCAGGAAGCGGATAATCTATATATTCCCCCTCGATCAAAAAGGGGGATAATCGCTCAATCAAAGATGACGCTACGAAACTGATTGCTATCCATTGAGGATCAATAAAAAATGATAAGAATAATGATAGATAAAAAAATGATGTAGACATGTAAGGGGTCTGAAGATATTATACAGACTGTTTTGCATAAGATAATTTCTAAAAAGTGCCAGAGAGATATGTATATAAACGAATATTGGACAAAAACTTCGGTTGACTTCGTCAGAAAAAATATTTTTCCTTTTTTTACATTTTTTTTATTATATCATGCAGAATTTCTTGGTAGTAATAGTATAAAATTTTATGATTTTAATAATAGGATTTTCATATTTATGAAAATCGAAATAGTGAGCCTTTAATTTTGTTTATTAAGAATTTTTATGTATTTTTTTTTAAGGAATTGATTAACTCAAGGCATTCGAAGCAATCAATATGCAACAGCTCCGTCATTCTCTTTCTCTCTGTCTCATCTCTTTCTCTTCCTCTTCCTTTTTTGCTTTCCTTTCTTTCGACACATCTTGTGTGAAACGAATTGAAAATGCGTCGACACTTCGTGCGAGGTTATCGTCATACTTTCGTTCCCGATCGTTGGAGAATCACTTTTCCGAAGAAAACGCCCTCAAACGGTGAAAGCGAGGCCATTGATTTCCTTCAGCTGGTTTGCGTAGGTGAACGAAACGTGGAAAAATTCTTTTAGCGTATAAAAATTAATTTATTTTGTAAATTTAAAGGTTGTTCGAAAAATGTGATTAATAAAAAGGTTATTTTCAAATTTTTATTATATTTTGGATAATAATAAGACGGATGATAATTATGTAATTAGACAATAATTAATTACATTAAATAATTTTAAAATTAATTTTCTTAAGAATTTATAATAAATATTTTAAGAAATAAATTTTAAAAATTCGAAAATATAGAATTATTAATGTAAAATATTTTAATCAAAATACAGAAATATCTAATTATATATATATATATATATATAATTAAGGCAGAAGAATTCACAGAAATATGAAAGTTTTTAAGGATCTAACTATTTCCACTCTCTGAATTTCTCTTAAGCTTTACAAAAAATCTGTCTCTTTTTCTTTCTCGTAAATTTAGACATGTAAACATGCAAGGTACTTTCGAAATAGCCACTTTATATTGGTTTCCACTGCACGACTTAAATTTGATCTTTCGAAGGAAGATCGAGGATGATCTCTTTACCGGCAATTTCGATTACAAGGCATTCGTACACGAGCGCGGCGTCGTCATTTTACGGGACTCTGGGAGATAATCGGTCCTTTTCATCTCTCGCCACGATGCAGTGTACTTGTTATTATTTTGATCTCGATTAACAATGCAAATCTCTCCTTGCGTGGAATAAATTCAGGCAATGATTTAGAAAGCGAGTCTCGTTGTATTGTCGATTCTCTCGCGCGCGTGCGCGGATGGGAATCGTTTTGTCCGTGCGCGGAGAAGATTACATCGTGCATCCCGTTTCTTCGATAGATCGACAATAGATCATGTACCGGAGATGGATGAGATCTCTGGCAAAAGCCGAATCCGCGCGATCGGTGACAGTTACATTTCCAGTTGCGACGAAAGTGTGTCACGGTTAATCCCTTTTCTTTTTTGTTAACTTATCACTTTTATTGTACCTCTTCATACTTTCGATTTCTTAGAAATTAAATCTTGTACTTTTATCAAAGTTTCTCATCAAAGATTTAACTTTCCATAACGTCTGATATGCAAATTGTTCCTGTATTTAGATGGGACTACAATTAGATTTCTAGACACTTGCGCATACGTCCGCCTTATCTATGAAATAATTCCATTCGTTAAATTTCATCTTTCAATCTTAGTTATCTCTATCTAGTCTATCTAGTTTATCTAGATCGCTCGATTTGTTTTCTATATATAAGCGTAGAAAGAATTTTCGCGTCTTGTATGCAGAGTTCAAATTACGTCTCGCGGTCTTGGAAGTTCTTTTTCCACACGCCGATATTTCCCATGTACAGGAGGATGCAATGAATTTTCTGTCGCAACGCTTGATCAAATCGTTTCTCCATTAATATTGTTCGACAATAAAACTTTCTCAAGCGTGACGACCGCTAATATAACGAGCATCCTTATTTGCCTATTCCTACGCCCCTTCAGTTCCACTCTATCGACACTACGAAGTGTTTATAAGTTTATTCATCGCTTATTTATTGTGCTTACCCTGTTAGGGCTATTGTGTTTGACGTGCTTCCGCATCTTCTCTTCTGCTTCTCCTTGAGTGCACGCGTGCTCCTCAAGCGCTCTAATCAGCTCCGAGAAATATGAGCTTACCTTTTTTCTCTGTCCTATCGAAGGTGTAAGTTTCAACATTCAAAAATTTAAGATACAACAAATGTTATTGAGATTAAAAAGTTTAAATATTAAAATATGTAAAACTCTAGAAATACAAGAAATTAAAAATCCAACGTTTCGAAAGTCCTAGAAATTCAAGAACTTATTAAATCAAAATTAATATAAATGTAAACATTTAAAATTTCAAATATATAATGAATGTTATGAGATTTTTTTAGAATGACGTGTGCGAATAATTTAAGCGTGTAACGATTTAAAAATTCAAGTCTTAATATGTGACTATCCGAATCTTTTCGATCACATTTTCAGCGAAAGCCACGTGTCATCGTCAATGATCGTAATGACATAGCAGCGTAAGCGTAACTAATTGGAATTGTCGTTACTAACTGCTACGGCACTTTCGCGCATTAGCCGCGTTTTCTATCCTTGGGAAAATGTCGCTTTTCCAAAGAGATCGAAGAGTATCATCCAAATGACGTCGATCAAGAAAAATCATGTTGTTTTTTTATTTATCTCGCGAATTATACAAGCTCTTGAAGCGATAATAATCGAACTGAAAACATTATTATAATCGATTAAATATGTTATTTTCCACTTGTTGCAGATTTTCTCTACCGACACAGCGTCACTATTGACAATGTCACGACGGAGGTCGAGATACTTGATACATCTAGGTGCGAGGTAAGTTTCTACAATGATTATGTATTAAAATCGACCAATTAAAAAAATACATATATTAAATCTTAACGTTTGTATTTATAATGTAGCAAAATAATTTTTTTATTATTAATTATATCAAAGAATAAAATGATGGAAAGAATCTAGAAACTCTTTAACAGAATGAAGGGAGTAATTTATATATAAAGAAATTATTTTTTCTTAAAATTTTAAAATTTTGAATAAAAAAATTAATCTAAAAATTTAGTGTAGTAAAGTCTTATCTTCGTCTTTTTTTACATCAAAAGACTTCATTATCAATCTTACTTAAAATACATTATTTGAAATCATAAAAAATGCGCTTTTTTACTACATTTATATGCGCAATTGTCTTTAATGGTGAACTTGACAAATCGATTTACTTCTTTGAATCACGTTCGATTGTTGCGAGGATAATAAATAATACATTGATACAACGGTATCCTATGCATTTGTATATATATTTTTACGAATCTTTCATCCTTATATGATCTGTAAGGAAGAAATCCTGCGCATTCAAAATGAATTCGCTCCGCGACGCGTCCCGAGACGAGACAGGATCTTTCAAGGGTCCGGTCTAAATATATCTTCTTTCAACGGAGACCCCGTATATAATATAGGGCTCCCGTAGCCCTTAAGGCTTACATTCATCATACGCTAGCAAAATAAAGAGTGACTCGCAAATCGCGAAGACGGTGTTCTTGCAGAGCGATTTTGAATACTCGACACGCGTGTTCTTCTATTATCTGTAAGAATCAATTCGAGAATCAATCGAACGATCTACATATTCCAGATAAATTTTATTTTGCATTGTATAGATACAAACGTTATAGCTTGTTATAGAAATAACAAGTATAAAAATATTATTATTTTGATCTAATTATGGTATATCATATTTAACGCATCGGTGTCTAAAATATTCAGATTGATTTTGTATTTTATTTTGAAATGTATTTATCATTTCTCAGGATGTATAGCTCTTTGTATTATGTATGTAATGCTTTCTACTTTTTGATGTATACTATAGAAACATACTTTCCATACTTTCTCTGAAAAATGATACTTAACTGCGAGTCTTCTCGCAGATCGGCTCCAGGGCGATCGTCTCTACCTGACCTTTCCTAACCCGATTCTTCTAGAACACAATAACGAACGTCGCACTGAGGCGGAAATCCTGCGAGCTGGCCCGTTAGTCCGTTAGCGTATTTGAATTGAATAACGAACGTCTTTAAATTCGAATCTAGGCGAGTACGATTGCACGAACAACACGTGGCCTCACCTGTCGCGGCCAGAGAACTAACCTCGTTGGAATTCCAGCGAGGTGGTTGCTTATAGCATCGAATAAGGCATTGTTCTTTTTCACGAAATCATTGTTGTAGGCACGAATGTAAACACAACGCAAATTTGCGTAATGATGTATTGATCTTCGATTTTTGAAATTTTTTATGTATTCTGTGTAAAGAGTTTATGTTTTAAAAGTTGACAGTCACGAAATTTTTTAACCGAAAAATTCCGAGACTGTGATGTGCCCCGTTTTTTTAGTTTTCTAATTTTTAAAATCTCAAGTCTCTTCAGCTTCTCTTGTTTTAAAGATTAAAAAGGGTGCGATTTTTTGGGAATCTTTTGAAAATTTCTAATCTTTCAAGAGAGAATTCAAAGCTGCAAAATTTTTTCAAACTGCAAGCCATTCGATAAATTGTTATATTATTGAAACAATAGTTTCTTTGTAATTTGATAATGGTGAGGAAGGTAGCTTTACGCAGTAAGTTGCAATTTTTGTTTTTGCGGGTCCCGCTTCAGCTCCGGTTCGTTTTGGCATTTAACTGTATCTTTCCCTCGATGAGCGGTGAGAAAGTTCATTCATAGAAAGTATTTCCTGCATAAGTTCAAGTATTGCGACTCTCTGGCGCCTTTTCAACGTGACAGAATGACTGCGTGCGTTTATTACGTTAGAGTTAAACATGAAACGTCATACCTACTAAAGAACATATTTTCAACGTCAAATAACATTACTGCCATATAGTCTCATTAATTTATATTTAGTTGTCATCGGAGAGACATAAAAACAATAAAAATGTCAAGAAGATATATCTTTCTGATGACGTATAAAAATGATTTATAAAGCGATATAATCATTTTAACATAATTTCTTGTTTAGTTCAAAACATCTTGGAATGTATTTGAGACTTTCTCTTGGGTGGTGAGACGCATAATTTCCACGGGATGAAGATTTTAAGAGATATTTTAAAATGGATTTCCAAAAGCTCCGCTTCTCACGTACTCCTCACACGCACGTTGCCACACCGACATCCGTTGGTTATTCGGTAGCCCCGCAACGAGACTCGATCAGGCCCGGGTTGTTTTTAGCAAACTGGTTTTTCTACCCGGGGCTTACAATTACCGGCTTCCTTTTTTGCGCTGGTCCCTGAATGTTTGCACCTGTCGCTTAAAAGACCGCGAACCGTGATCAACCGTGATCCGCAGGATAGCAGGCTAGACGTGATTCTTCGTCTTCATTGAACGATTGATATATTTTTCACTTCCTAGATTTTCAAATTATCAAATTTCTCTGATTTTCAAATTTTTCAATTTTTTCATTCAAGACATCGTATCTTTTAAGTTTATAGGCAATTAAATCCTAATATATATTTATATTGATAAAAATTTTTTTTAATTTTATGTTTTATTATTTTTCGAATGTTTTTTTAATTTTTAGCATTATTTTTCTCCCAATTCGTGTCTCAAGCTTTAAGTTTCATTCGCGATAACTTCGATATTCAAATTATCTCTTTTAGAGATACGAGTGCATTGAGCAACACTAACTACACGACTCGCTGGCAAACAATGCTTGTCCATTTAGAGAACCTTGTACGTGGAACGCGTAAGGATGCATGCACCGTTAGCTTGTGGATACAATAAATAATCTGGAACAGGAAGCGATGCTGGCGATTTGTATATGTGCGCGCATAAAATTGTATTTTTAATGTTTCTTTGTCTGCTAACGTTGTTAGATTTTTAAAAAATATTTCGACAAAGATTTTATATTTAAATGTAACAATTTTTTTGCAATATTAGTTCTATATTTTACGTATTTTTTTTTAATGTAAAATTTATTTCTGATCTTTATATAATACGCAGATGGCTTAATTAATGTGATTTTTACTTCTTAAATTTTTCGATTTCAAATTGTTTCGATTTTTGTATGGTAGTATTTGTACGATTTTGAGTTCTTGCTGAACTTGAATATTCGAAGTGAATAGAAATATTTCAAATTCAGTTAGTTTAGCAAGAAAATCTAAGGAATGCTGTTGGGAAACAGGATCTAGGAAGATCGATATCGATGTGGATCAGTGTGGCAGTGGTGCAGGAAGTCGATTCCGTATCGAAGAAGAAGCGGGGATCATTAAATACATCATCAGCGGACAGTTCTCTAACTCCTCGGTATCAGACCAATATATCACGTTCAACGCGTGAGGTCCCATTGTGAACGAAACTTTTAAATCGGTCCCCTTTACTCTCGGCAAATCTCCGCGAAACTCCACTGCGTGCGCCAGGATCAATCAATCCTGGACAACGCGCTGTTTATCACGACTGCAACATTTACGAGCAACGTATCGTTTTCATCTCAGCATTTTTGTTATCAGGTTGCGTCGACTATAACTCACGTTCAACTTCAGTAAATCCGAAAGCTGTCGACTGTTGTGTGATTAAAACTTTTTACATTGGAATATGATTATACGGACGTTTACCTGCACGTTCTATGCATCTAAATTTCAATCTCCTCCAGTTAAATCTCAATTTAAAAATTTTTGTGTTTTTCAAGTTTCGTAATTTCACATTTTCACAGTCAGGCTTCCAGTCAGGCTTTCTTCAGATCTTACATTTTCACATTTTTGAATTTGATCTTAGGATGCTTGATACACGGAAGAAATGATTATGCTAAAGTTTCTAAAAATTCAGATACAGATTCTAAATACAGATTTAAAATAATTTTGTTGAAAATAATTATGTAGGAAACTCAAACATGATGAACGATGCTGCAAAAAATGCAAAAAATTTCGATATTTTAGCACTCAGTTTGGGCATAATTATTTTCATAGTCAAATAAAATTATTTTCTGATCTGTATATTTTTAAATACTTTAGTAAAACTGTTTTTTTTTTGTGTAGGTATGTATTCGTGAAAGTCCTTATATTCTGACATTGCCAAACTCGCGTGCATTCAAGTTGCTCTTAAATTACCGAAGAACCAAGCTCTCATGTTACTCGTGAGAGGAACCCAGATACTGACTATCTTAACTATATCTGAAAATCGTGCAACGGGTATTAGAACAAACAGCCGATAATTCGTCGCTAAGCTAAGGCCTCGGCCGCACCAGTAAAATACATAACGCATCGTTCGTGGTGTAATTTTTCCAATTATCCCAGCATTCCTCTCACTTTTGTGATATTTAACTGCGATATCATACGTTCGGCGTATTTAATACCACAAGAGGAACTAGCGTAAATTCGCAATAAGCTCATCTTCGACTGCGATACGACTGCGATACGACACGCTGAATATTATCGTTGCTTTATCTTTGAATGTAGTGTTGAATCTTAATTATCATCTTATCTTTCTTATATATTTAGAATGCATATACTGGTAACAAATATTTTATGGAATTATCAAATTTCTTCCGA
>NW_017257066.1:185819-201338 GCF_001594055.1 Mycetomoellerius zeteki | reverse complement strand
AAAACTGGGAAAAGTCAGAGAAATTGAAATTGGTCATGGAAAACCGGGAAAAGTCAGGGGAAAATATAAAAGAGACTGGAATTTTGGACTTTTACTAACAAAATTCTCTTAGACTACTCCTATTTCAAATAATTTTCATAATTTTTTAAATATTATATCTGACGTTTATAGTCAAATACGTTCAAAATTCGTGCACTTTAAACGATTTAAAAAAAATAATTAAAATTTATGTTTTATTTAATAATTTTTATTTGATCTCTCTTTTTTCTCATAACTGCATTCTTTTTTCTAATACTAATTTATTTTTTGTTGGCTTGAATTTATCCTCAAAATTTTATTATGCTACTAAGTTTCTTTTGCGTTTTTTATAATATAAGCTAGCTTTCTTATAATCCTTGATTCTAAATGTTAAAATTTTTTACATATTTTATTATGTTAAAATTTTTACATATTTTATATTGATCATGGAACTTTTCCATTTTTATCTAGAAAACCTGGAAAAGTCAGGGAATTTTAAAATTCATTTTCTGTAGCAATCCTGTAATAAATAATTATTCTCTCTATCCTTTTCTGATATGTTGATAAGTATAACTTACTATAATTCATTTAACATTTTTATTTTTTACAAACATACTTATTTATCGCATTATAATACTTGTGTAAAAAGAATAGGTATATACAAGTTTCTGAAATATTATTTTACGACATATATTACTTCGATATAACTGCATATAAATAAACGCGATTCACTTTTCATAGTAGCTTTATGAGTTATAATTTAGCGTGAACCGCGTATCTTTTTCTACGAAAAAATTTCTTACCTCGATGATAGCTAATCACGTTGCGCCAGACGTTACGAGGATGCCGCGGCTTAAAGGGCACATAAGCCTTGCACCTAAACGCGCTCTAATCTACGGAATTATCTGTTTCCGACATTCCTAAGTAACGTGCATCCCTGATATCCCGATACGTGCGGCCCGACGATACCGCGGGTGCGATCTACCGGCACTTAAAGTGCACGAACCCATTGAGCGCACGTGGTCAATGTCCGCGTTGTGCTCGCATTTTTTCGGCTAGAACGCTCGAGTAGCGGATACCGATCCCCCAATCGCCGTTAAGATACGCCTGTAAATCGACCAGGACGATTCACCGTACAAATGTCCTTGCAGATAAGCGCCACGCAAGGCTGACCGCAATCTGCATTCGCCAATAAGGAAGTGTCCGGTTCTGTGCTTTTGACAGATATCATTTGTTACGTTATTTAATCTCTGCTACTTAATATTGCTTCTTTAAAAAAAAAAACCTATTACATCTTTTTGGGGATAATTAATTCATTATTTCCTCGTTATAAGTAGTCCATCGAAAGATACGTGACAAACAATTTTTCGTAATTAAAAATTTTTACCTAATGTATTTTAATAAATCATTGCGCAAATTTTTAATACGAGTTACATGTACAATTCTGCGTATTTATATCTCTATAAATATGACATTGATATAAATGCTCTCGTTTATGTTTACCGTGAATGCACTTGACGCATCTTAAATGAAATATGAATATAGTGGAAATAAATTATAACCAGCTGTCTTTATCTATTGCATGCTAAATGACGCATCTTAAATGAAATCTGAAAAATCATAGATGTAATCCAATTGATATCCTGTTATTCATGTCGATAGCTACTGAATTATGAGTAAAATTCACAAAGTATAATATTATATCTTAAAAAAACAATTAATGTTTTTTTAAGATTAATTATTTAAAAAATTTTTTCGTAATATTATGTAAAAAATAACACATCGTAGCTGAATATTATTTTTACTTTAATTAATCGAGACATTGAAAACACTATATAGTCCCTCAATGCTGACGTCATAAACGTTTATGTTCACGCGAGCGTTTACATGTTTGCAATCGCTCGTGCCAGTTCAACGTACCTACCTTTGACCGTCTTACGCGTCATGTTAATGATGAATACCGTTCTAATGCGATGGGCAGTCTCGAGCTACCTCATTAACCGTGCAATAGGAAAAGTAAGAGAAATAAGAATTGTAGCGAAAATGTATTGGGAGGAAATCAGATCTTGATGAAGCTAAGGAACGCTAAAATAAAAAAGTTATGTTCTAAAATTTATAAATGTACTTCAACACGGAGAGAATTTTTTCTTAGAATTTACCTTGAAAATATGATAGTCCTGGAATAACATTTGTATTTCAAAGAATTTTATGTAAATTTCTTTCATTCATTAATAAAACTATAATAAAATATAAAATAAGTTTGATTAATTTTATTGAAGTGCATAAAAATCTTTAAAATATTGTATTGTATCATATTTTCAGGGTAAATTAAAAAAAAATTCTCTCCCTGTGAAGGGATATAATAGAAAAGTTCTATAGCATAGAATCTTGGAGATTCTGCCGTCGCATCTTATAGTGTTTTTCACTGGCAGAGCTAGTGCACACTCAGTGCACATTAAAGCTGTAGTACATTAACCTAATCTGAATGTAAAAGTGAGATATCTCATCTAATAAAATACCCAATGTATATTTTATCAAATAGCACAATAAAATGCATTGAGGATTTCGAGATTTAATTCGTTTCTATATTTTTATGAAACGTACATCTTTACATCGATTTGTGTACAACGGCTTTAAAGTGCACTGAGTGCGCATCAGCTCTGTCAGTGAAAAATGCTATTAGATTTGACAACTCTCAGATTTCTTTGATCGTTTGCTTGATAAGTTACGTTTCGCATTCTTTTTAATCCGTGTTTTTCTTTTTCGATCTATAATCCTAGTTATTTCAAATGTGTGATCAATTTAATGGATTATACCTTCTTCCTGCACTTATTAAAATATTTAAAAGTATTTTTTCTTTAGAATCTACCGACAGAATTTGTAAAGCATTCGGTTTATTAGGATCGTATAATGCTAAAAGAATTCAGTGACGCTCCTGGTCTCGTTACGTTTTTTATGCATGCGAATTTTCTTGAAAAGCGCGCGATGTGTGGTATCGTCGATAGCAATTAGCGATGTGCAATGTGGCGCCTTAGGCACGCGTCAAGCGACAGGTTGAGAGGAAACTGATGAGAGAGAAGGCCCTTTTTGCAGCTGGTCTCTGTCCCGGTGTGCGTTCGTCTGACGCACGGACATGCGGATCGTGATGTCAATTACTAACGAAGACAGTCGGCAGGACTGACTGTCACAGGCAGCACCAGCCGCAGTGACAGCGGCACGCGTCTTAAGTCGCGTTCACAAGACTGCGAGAAGCGGCTATAAATCCTCCTCCGGATGCCTGGAACGTTTCTTGCTGATGTTGCCCGCTAATGCCCGCTAGCGTCTCTATGAATCTGGACTTAATTAATCTCAGAACGCTACTGTGTTTGCATCAACTGATAATGAATTGTCTTCATTAACATGAGTCTAAAGGAATCCGTTCTATTTGCATGTTGTATTAAATGTTTAAGAACATAGTAGCATGATCAGAAATTTTGAAGTTTCCAAAGAAGATTTAGGTTGCGTTCCGTTTCACGCATGATGCGCATGATGCATCATTTATCCTTGTTATTCACCGAATGTTAAAATGATGCATCATGCACATCATGCGTGAAACGGAATGCACCCTTAAAGATTCAAAGTTTAAAGAATTCGAAGTTTCAAAATCTCAGACGAACAAATCTTCAAATTTCGATTTACTTCAGGTTAAAATATGTTTCACTAGATAAACACTGAGAATATTTCACTTTAAAAAAATTTTTATACGGAAAGAACGGCTGATGTACTCGTATTTAAAAATTTAACTAGATATATAGAGCTGAAAATAATTTTGTTATTTGGAGATCATCAGAACAATTAAATATAATATACGTAAAATGCTCAAGCTGGTTACAAAAATGTCAAAACTTTTTGAAGCATTATGCTTGAGTGTTCTCTGTAATTATTATGATAATCCAACAAAATTATTTTCAGATTTCTATCTAAATTTTTAGATACTTCAGCAAAACCATTCAATAAACTAATAGCGATCCTATTTCAATTTCTATCGATAAGTATTAATGTTTTGGTATCGTAACCATGGTTATCATATTTATCACGTAAATCTGCTTGATAAACTATACGTGCCGCCAGCACGTAAGGTGATAAATTTATTTACTGAATTCTTATTACCATCTACGGTATCTGGTAGACCTTTATTGGCACGGTCGCCAAGATAAATGACGTGAATGCACTCTTAGATTCTATTTACATCTGAGAAGGACAATTTCTGACACACGACGAAATGATTTATCTTGACTTTAATCTACTCGAATTAAATCTCGATCCAACGCGTGGGATCTCTTCGCGTGAATATGTGCATAATTTGAAAAATGCACATAACCTTGAATCTAAGAATCGCGATTAAAAAAGACGTAACTTTCAATTGTTTCAAGACATTGTCTCCGAAGAGAACAAAATTCTAACTGTTAAGGAGGTTCTCGCGCTATTTCCTAGTCAATAGACAATTTATTCACAATAATATGTAAAATAATTAAAATAATGGAATAAAAAGGTTACTAACAATCTTATGCGATTATACATAATTAATTTTATATGTTACTAAATATTTTCAAAATGACAAAATAAAAGTTGTAAGATGCTCATTTGATATGCATCGTCCATTTGACTAGCTTTTTTCATTAAAGAATATAAATTTTTTGTAAACTGTACGGTCAGTTTAAATGAAACTTTACGAAAACAAACTTAAGTGTTTACTTTATGATTACGATGATAACTTCTGATGAACGATGATTTTTAAATTGCTGTCTTATATGCAAGTGTCTCAATTTAAAAGAGAATAACTACAGAATAAGGTTATACCTTCAACTTGTAATGTAAAATTCTATAAATTTAGAATTAAATATCTTCAAAATGGTACGGTAAAAATCAGTGAAATTTTTTCTAGATATTATTGATATTATTAACTTTTGCATTACGTGTATATTATAGACTTGTCTTATTTTTCATCAAACACGAGAATCTCCTTAAATTATGTACTAAGCTCTAAAAATCCGATGGTTACATCAACATTTGGTGAACTCGAAACTTAAGTTCCCCCTAGATTGTGAATACATGGAATTCGAAAAATTCAGGCTGTTGAATGATATCTCAGGGATATCCAGGGATCTTTAGGATCTAAAGCAACTGACTTGCAGGTAATAATTGCACTTTTCTGCATAACCGACGAACGAGCCGATTGCTCTCGGCTCAGCTCGTCTCGGGTTTCATAGAATTTCCACTTGGCTTCCGAGAGAGGAAGAGAGAGAAAGTGAGAGAGACCCTTGCGTTGCAATATCGATCACAAGGATCGCGGTAGGTGTTCCACAACGCGGGTATAATAATAACCCGGCTTAACAAGGGCACGGGAGTTCAGGTAGGCGCTCTCCAGCGGAATCGGCCACGTAGGTAGGAAGTCGAGCAACAAATGGGTAGGTGGCTGCTGACTGGCTCTCGACCTCGTCGACCGCCACGATTAATACTTCTATCGTGCATTGTTCCTCGTCACGTAAATCTTCGGCCATCCGAGATAAGCCACCACGGAAACCATTTATAAAACCGATTTATATCATTACCAACGGCTTCGCAGTTGCTCTGCAAATATTCTCGCGTCAGCTGATCGTCTTACCGTTTCCTCTTCTCATAACTGCCTGGATAATAGTACAGCTAGCCACCGACCGAAACGATAGGAATGATTAGAGCTGTCTCTGCGATTCAGTTGTTTGTTAAGATTTACGGTGTCAGAGTAAATATATATCATTACGCGATAATGAATTCCGAACCATTGATCGCTCTATACACTTATATAAACTCTTGATAGCAATTACATTAACAATCACGCAGCTTATTATTCTTTGCTTTTTATAAAACATTGAGAATAGACGAAAAAAAAAAAACAGAACGCGTTCTGCTTTATCTTTCTCAGCTAAGAAATTTGAGAAGGCTTGAAGTACCATTTCTGAAGAAGTACTGAAGTATACCCTACACTTTTCTTCTCATTTCGTCTTTCTGACCGATTAATTCCATTTCGATTTGTCGATAGAGAAGGGAAAGTTGATTAACAACGACTGTATCTGCCAACTGACGTTAGTCGGACTGTGCAACCGGTCGTATGTTGTATTTTTATAATCTACATATGATTATTCAGTCTATAATTTCGATATATAGGTCAATGTCTCGGACCGCAATAAAGTATCAATCGTACTTCATCTCGTCCCAATCGCGCGGACGTTCTACTTTTGGTAGATTAATTTTTTCCTCCCACCGTTCCTCCCCCTCTCTCTTTCTTTCTCTCGCCTCTTTCTCTTCCGCCCTCTCTCACTTATCTCGTTTTGTTTTGTTGTCATTTTCGCGCGTCTCATTTCTTATAATCTACATATGGTTTTGCGGGTCAATGTTGCGCGCGCGTGCATACCGCAATAAAGTATCAATCATACCGCCTCATCTCTTGGACCGGCGTGGCCGGCCGACCAACCCGCTCCGCTCCGGGATGCTGCGCACCGCGTGGCGCCCAAGTGTGTTCCGCCTCGCGAATATGAAGAGTGCCAGCAGCCTGGTGACACACTTCCCCAATTCTCGCATTGTTCTTCATCCGCGTGCACGTACGAAATAAATCTTCATGCGACGGGGAGGGCAGGAATGAGCGAGGGAGGAAGAAAAGGGGGCTGACTGGTTCCCCTGGCCTCGTGACCGGCTCGTAATTGCAATTGCTTTTCGTGGGAGGGCCGGTAGATAATTGATAATTAAGCGCGCGCCCTCCTTGCCCCCGGCAAAGAAGCTGAGAGTTCGGGAACGATGAGAGGGAAGAGGGCGGCAGAGGGAACGAAAGACCAAATGTAACGATGCCATTTGAGACCGGATGCGATTGACTGGCATCCTTGCTTTCTCATTACCGTACGTTATATTCTGATTCTTTATCCACTGCAATTTAATTATTTATATATCAAATTGTATCAGAGAAACTTGAATGTGTATATTTGTTTCACTGTTCATTAAATTTGATCTAGTTTAGATGACGCATCTTTAAAAGTAAACAAAGGAAAGGTTTACTTAAGTGGACCGTATGATATTTTTAATTAATGGAATATTAATCTTGATTATAGCGAGTTACGAATCGAATTCTTTTCTGAAATGTATTATACGTCTCAATTTAATACGTATTTTCATTCTCCGTGTTACATCAATTCGCGTCATTGGAAATTTCTAAAAAACTTGTTTCTACAAGTCATTACACCCGCGGTATGCAGACGCACCGCAATCGGTCTCCGTCTCAATAACCAAAATTCAAATCGACATTGAAATTCCATTTTAGCAGGCTTATCTTAATTTTTCGACACATGTGCGCAAACAAGCAGCGTGGACGTCAATACGCGCTCGAATGTCTCAGAACGGTTAGGATTGACGTTGGAAGGTCGAGTAACTTTTCTTATTTTTCCAAGAATAACGGTTAACGGTTAATGTGGAGAAAAAAAAGGAGATGAAATGCGGGTCACTTCACAGAGTGTTTTTTATGACTGTTTTTACGAAGAATGTGCTACACGTTCGCGAGATGAATCTATGTTAAACGACAAGATTAATAATATTATTAACTGTACATGCGCATAACCAGCAGACCGTAGTAGCGCCGCGATTAATAAATAATAACGATTTTTCGTTTTTAACTCGTTTGTTTGCAGGCGATACATTCGTGGATCTTTCCCATGTACACTGATCGTAACGTGCGAATCTAAGTGTTACAACGATATTTCAGTTTATTGCCTTGACTTTACTCTTCTCTATTCGAGACGACTGTCACTCGTTATATCAACTATAAATTACTGGTAGTAGTATCTTTCTCTCTCTTTCTCTTTTTTTCTTCTTATCTAAGGGTGAACCCGGTAGGAACTCTAGCATTGTAAAACTACGAGTAATAACATTGTAACTCATTGTCAGTGGTAAGGCAATAATGTGGCGTCCCGCTGCGTCGGGTTGGTTGATGTCGCTTTCGTGAAAACGTGCGTTGTCGCACGAAGGAAACATACGTCCTGGGATATACGCTGGTCTACGTTCGTAGTTCCGCTTCCCAGACTGGTGTTTATTATAGAAAAGTGGAGAGATTAAAAAATCTCTTTTGCAAACAATATAAATAAATATACTTTGAAGTAAGAACTCGATTAAATAAGACCCAAATACATTGTTGATGTATTGCATCAATTTGTACAAAAATATTACAAGAATGCACAACAATATATAAAATATGTATTATAATAATAAAAAACTGTATATAACTGATTTCAGTACTTAACTCTTTTTCGAAAATGTTAGAAATATCGCTTTTGCGATTCCGTATTGCATATATGTCAAACACAACAATATTTCACATATAATTAATAAACTAAGTATTAAGGCTCAATTATTGAGACAAATCAATACACTCAAACAATGCTGATTAGAGCCAACACAGGATGTCAATGTGAAGTTTGGTTTATTTAAAAAATAAAATAATATAAAAAAAAAACGCAAACGTTTGACATCGCAGTTACATCACTACGCTTAGCTGACTGATTTCTGTTAACATTTTTATATGTGAGAGTATTGATAAGAATCCAATATTTCACATGTTGTAGGTAATATTTTTTCAATCTACTATATGCGTGAGTTATAATTAAAATGCTGGAATTTAAGGTTTCGGATACCCGCGTATTCATTGATCTCACGGAAAGCCGTTTATGCGGAATTCGCGGTCTTCTAATCGGGAAGCATTATTAGTCGACAATACCTGCTCTGTACACAAAAGGCGAATAGCCGGGGGATCGTTATCTGCGCCACAAACACGAAGAAACATAACTTCGTCGTCGGGATCGTTGCTTATCCGGCGAGATCGCGTAGGTGTTAAAGCGCGCGGTTCTCGCCCACTTGAATCGATTCCGAATGGACAGCACGATCGTTTCGTCTTATCGTTCTGTTAACTGTCGCGTCGTTAAGGAGACCGCCCGTCGAAAATTACAGTCTACCTGTACATTTTTCTATCGGCATTTCCTACAGTGCTCAAAAAATTTAAAAACGATAGATAAAATGCTGATAGAATCTTATGAAATTTTCAGTTTTGCGAGATTATTATTTAAGACTATTAATTATACTCACTTAATTTATTAAAATTGTGTCTTCTTCAAAACCTTAAAAAGTTCGCAAAAAGATGTACTTATAAATATGTCTAGGTTATTGAGTTTGTTTTATTAATGTTAAGAAAAATATTCTATTCATATATATATTTTTTAAATTAATTAATATAATAACATATATGATATATATTATATTTATATATATGTATGTATAAATTTTAAATGAGAATTACATGCAGGGTTGCCACACACCTGGAAAACCGGGAAAAATCAGGGAAATTGAAATTGGTCATGAAAAACTGGGAAAAGTCAGGGGAAAATGTAAAAAAGTTTGGAATTTTGAAATTTACTCACCACATTTCCTTAAACTGCTCCTATTCCAAATAATTGTTACAATTTTTTAAATATTATATCTGACGTTTATAGTCAAATACGTTCAAAACTCATGCACTTTAAACGATTTTAATAAAATAATTAAAATTTATATTTTATTCAGTATTTTTATTTGATCGCCCTTTTTGGTAACTGCATTTTTCTTCCAATAATTAATTTTTTGTTGGCTTGAATTTGCACCCAAAATTTTATTATGCTACTAAGCCTTTTTTGCATTATTTTTAATAATATAGGCTAGCTTTTTCCTACACTGAAAAAAAATATATTCAATT
The DNA here is from genome assembly GCF_001594055.1 of Mycetomoellerius zeteki. NCBI lineage: Eukaryota > Metazoa > Arthropoda > Insecta > Hymenoptera > Formicidae > Mycetomoellerius > Mycetomoellerius zeteki. The sequence continues at coordinate 191,539 of NW_017257066.1, read as the reverse complement.
TTAATAAGTATTTAGTTCAATACTGCCAACTAAATATTTATTAAATATAAAGATATATTTATTTGATACAGGAAACATTAATTTGATTTAATAATCTTCTTTTTACTGAACAATTATTTACTGGCAATATTTTAATTAAGTTTAATTGGCAATATTGAACTAAATATTTATTAAAATTGACTATATTTTTTTCTGAGTGTACAATCCTTGATTCTAAATGTGTTAAAATTTACATATTTTATATTGGAAAATTTTTCATTTTCATCTGGAAAACCTGGAAGTCAGGGAATATTAAAATTCATTTTCTGTGACAACCCTGACATGTATCTTTAATTCACAATTTATATACAATTTATCTTAATTTAATTTATATACTGAATATCTTGCTTAAATGCTTTAACTTAATTTTATTTCAAAACTGATTTCTCTAAATTTGTCAGCTAAAATTGAATTAAATATAAAGATGTATTTATAGGTAAAATTATAAATGCAGATTGGAAGTCAGTGAATAATTGCGGCTCATTTTCACGAAATTACGCGACGCGATGCAAAGTGCATTAAAGAGTTGCTTAATCAAGAGGCGTTCTGCATTATTTCATAACTGGACGAATCACGTTGGCGGCGAGTTGCACAACTCACCGCCGCGCCACGCCGATGCATTTCACGCGACACGCGCGAACGCAATTCCGGCATCGCGTTCAATTGCCTCGAATACAATCGATCAATAAATATTTATGAGCGACTCGAGCATGTCTCGCGACGCGACAGATGCACGCCTGCCGATGTTTTACGTCGATGACGTCTGTTAGAGACTGCAGACGGGATGATATGTTCGACATAGTAAAAGATACAGTTTTTTTAATCTCTTAAAGTACGAAATGCCGAAATAACAAGAAAAGACTTAAGTAAAATATCTTTGTTATATGCGTAGCTTTCTTATCCAAATTTCCGTGAGATTTAATAATGTACACTTATCTGAACCATATCTCTATAATTTTCAAAATTTACCATATCTCTATAATTTTCAAAATTTACAGAGATTTTTAAAAATTAAAAATTCTCTATAATTTTGAGATTCTATAATCTTAAGATATAAAAATTTCGTAATTTTAACACTTGTAACGTTCCAAAGATCTCTAGATTATGACTCATATTTATGACGAAATTCGAGCCGAATTTTTGTTTGCATAATAATAAGCATAATTTTTTTCACGGTACCATCAGCTTTAAAGCTCTTTTTTTAATATTAACGATTCTCTTAAGACGTTATATTGTATAGAAGGGATACTTGCCGTTACCGGAGTTCTTGCGCTTATTTACGAGCACGTTACACGCAATGTTAATTCGACAGATTTGATCATAAATAACGTCCGTGTATACCCACACGGACCAGGTATATATTTATCTCACTCTATAAAATTCATTCCCGCCGGATGTACCGCAGTTTAGGTGATGGCTGAAATTTATGAACGCAGGTTGTGGAATCAACGCGCAGCAAATTTTGAACGCGTTCGTCCGGCACATATTTTTTTACAATCATTAAATTTTATGCACGTGCGCAAATATAGATACAAAAGTATTCCAAAAAGGCTAGTTAGTCGTGCGTATATTCCGAGATGTAAAAGTTCCGAGCAAAATCCCAAGAATTTATTTAAATTTCTGGTCTTTCAACCATATCCCACAAACGCGCGACTTTTTCTTTAGAGCACGAAAGGATTTAGAAGATTGATTTCTATTTGCCGAGCATCTAAAGAAATAGTGTCTCACATTTAAACGCGCTGGGATATCGATAGATACGAGTAGAGATACGTCAAATTAAATTCGATTCTCGGTTCTTGAATGTCACAGCAATCAGTCGTTTTCCATCGATTGTTTCAGGAGAATGGCTGTCTGTACTCGCATATACGGTGGGGCGAGGCCTTCGTCGTGGTCTACAGCGTGACATGTAAACGGAGCTTTCAGGAAGCCCGTGGACTTCTCAAACAACTCGCAGATCTACGCCTGCCATCCTATTTCACCGCCCTCCTGCTCGGCAACAAGAGAGATTTGGATCATGCACGGTAAGCGTAAATCACACATTGTTAGAAATATGATTAACGGTTCCGCGTAACGGGCGGGCGTGTATCTCCGGTAACATCTGATGACGATCTCTTAACTGATATACGACCAAATAAACCGCACACGTACGCATCATAAAAACGGTATTTATTAATAAATCGGTAGCGGGGCGTAATTTTTCGCCACTTCATCGGCGTGAGAGAAGCCCTTCCGGTGTGTCTCGGAGCTCGTTTATCGCGTGTATTATATATAATTATAATTAATAATCGTCGTTCTTTCTGAGGTATAATTTATTAGTATCTCCTGGACTTGCAGAATTCGATATTATATTACCGTAGTTACATTTCAATCTGCTGTTGAATAATTGTTAATAGTCTGCATGATACTTGAATGCTGCTGAATATATTTCCCGCATTAAATAAAAGTAAAAGAAAAACGATGCTTGAGTGTTCGTAAGTATTGTTATGCTTACACATGGCCCATTTTTATTTACGGCTTCGCAAGTCTGACACACTTTATCGATTGTCGTCTCTTAAGGGGTTCTCACACGGTCAATATTTCTGATAATGATTTTTTTTTAATTAAATAGATTGAAAGTACATAACTTTTAAAATTTTAACATCAGATTCAATGAAAGAGACGTCGAACAGAGGACTTTTCTTCAGTATACGATACTGAATCCCATTCTTGTGCGGAAAAAAAAACGATTTTGCTGAATCTAAAAATTTAGTTAGATACAGATTTGACAGATTAATTTTATTGGACCATTAAAATAATTATAGGAAACTTAAGCCTGATGAGAGCAATACTATAAAAAATTTTGAGCAACAATCTTGAGCACCTTACATAATTACTTTGATGACACAGAATTAAAAATTATTTTCAGATCTGTATCTTGCTAAATTTTTAGACATTTTAGCAAAACCGTTCTTTTCGTGCAGAATTGAGATTTATTGGGGAGCTCATTCGATTGCTCGATACGAATCGTATGAGGGCCGCTTAAGTGGCTCGCTCGACGCAAGAATTACAATATCATTTCGTGTCGCGCGATCGGGAGATCGTGCGACACGGCTTCATGTATCGCCTTCGGCGGATCGTCGATTATTCGATCGTTCCTCTTTTTCTTTTAACATCGCATTTTATCTCAGCTGATCGCACACGTGCGCGTGTAAGTACGTGTGCCCGGCCTCTATTAATCCTGTAGTTCACTTTCCACTTGCGAGTAACAGGATCCTCGACGGCTGCTTCCTAGATGGGATGAGATTTCGCGTGTGCCACGCGATTCGTATTTTTCCGCAGGCAACTCTTTATCAGGTTCTTCCAGCAGATTTTGTTGTTTCTTTTACACTCGGTTCACCATGCTCACGTTGCTTACTACGAATTGCTTCTGTTGTCTCATCAAGAAGAAAATGACGCATTTTGGTCCTTCATGTCCCAAAGTTCCCTTAACCCTTTGAAGCATACATTTTTCTTTTTAACCTTTTTCTGTGAAATTCGGTACACGAGGATTTTTCAGGTCGCTGATTACGAATCCAAAGTCAAAATATAAAAATATTGCATCCAAGATTCAAGGCGGATTAAAAAAAACTGGTGGATTAAATAAAACTGAATTTATGCATTTCCCTTCCGCCATTTTGAATCAATAATTTTGGAAATCTAGCATCGGATTAGTAATTAGCGACCACAAAAACCCTCTACACGAAGTTTCAAGCTAAAACGTTAAAAAACCTGGTCAAAAATGAATTTTTCCGAAAAATGGGTTTTTTTTAATCTTTGTTTATTTATAAAACTGTTACAATAAATAATAAGGATTACTAAACTATTTTTTTAATAGTCTTCTACTTCTATGACTCCAGGAAAACACAAAAAACCAAATTTAAATGCATCAATTAGAAAATAAACGATCAAAAACTGAAGAAGTTTAGGTGGTACGTAGGTTACCACCATGTTTCAAAGGATTAAGTGTACATAGAAGAGACTTACATATGTAGTTAAATTATACAAAATCTTTGAACGTCCGAGAATGTCTAAATCTTCTAAGCGCTGTATGGTTCGATAGTATTAATTCTTATGACTTCTCTCTCGCATATACGTATATTTCACGTCTATTCACGAACTACCGGAATTACTGGAAACTTTTTATACGACGTTCCTGTTTAAGAAGTTTTCGCCGCGCGTGCGTGAGTTTCTTTTTTTTACCGGTACAGTGCGCGTTTTCGCAAAAACCAGTTCAACGAACCGAACGTTCGATCGGCCACACGATGACGGAGTAAGTTAATCGGCCGGCTGGCACGTCAACTCCGGCGAGCGATTCATCCAAGTCGGTCAAGCGACTTGGACAGGGTAAACAGATCTGGCGTGGCGAAATATCGCGTGAACGGTTTTCTAGACGCGCGACGAACGACACAATCACTACCGGGTACCTCTCGAATCGATGGCATCCGATACTGACACTGCGGTCTACGCTTAGATGCCACGTGTCACGTTTCACGCATTGCCGTCGAGAATTCAGCGGTTCGACAAGTATGCTAATAAATGAATGTCATATCAAGTAGCTTGCCGATCATAGTTTGGTCGAGCAAACGTAAAGATAATTAAATTACACAAATTTCCTTGATTTTATGTCATGTTCTTAGAGAAATTTATGTAAGGTCTTAAAATTAAGAATTAGCAATTTAGATCTCCGGAAATATTTAAGACCTTAAAAATTAAAAAATTTTTATTTTAAAGTTTATGAAATTAATTTTTTTTTAATTTATAAAAGAAATATCAATCTTTTAACGATAATCTAATTTAGCAAACTAATCCTGCAATTAGTGATAATTGTCAACGTGATCGGCTTCTATAAAACGATGTAATTTCTTCGATATATGAGTTTTTATATTCGAACGAAGAACTGTGAAAAAATGTAGCTTGTTCAGTAAAAGATACGCGATACAAACAAGTATGGCTTCTATGCGGTTTCTTGGTCGCTAGTACATATTTTGTCGCATTTTATGCAACCAATGGCTTCAAAGTGCATCACCGACATTGCATGATTCGGGCGAGAGAAAGCTAAGAAATACAAATATACGCCGTTTTTGCTTGTAACTTGTATAATAAAGAGTGGTGGCTCATTAGCCTTGCTGAATCGGTTTCTCATGTGTCCGCTGCAGATTAATTAACATGACAGTGATGAGCGTGCGAATAAATATTCGAATTTTTCACTTCGTGAACTTACCATGTCGTAGATTTCACAGATCGATGATTTTCTTTCAAACGCACGAAGCAAAAAACAAAGCATTTTCTCTTAAGTTCGAGTTCTCTTATAATTAGTTTAGTTGATTGTAAATGAAATTAAATTTTTCTTCTCGAGGAATAAAATTTCTTTTAATAATAAAATATATGAATAAAAGCAATATTTACGATTGTCTTTAATTATATTAATATAGAATTTTATAAAATTGTTTAAGTATTGTCAATATAAAATTTTATTTAAGATTAAAATTAGTAAAACTTTTTTGAGAGGAGACTTACATTTTCTTTTACACGCGGTTAATAGCCAGAGATAATCTTTTATTTTGGCTTTTTTTCGCTAACGAATTGTCTTCATTATCACTTGTTACGTCGCTCACATTCCGAAGATTGCGCCTTGATCGTTGTAGCTGCGGAAGAAACACAGG
>NW_017257066.1:91227-185774 GCF_001594055.1 Mycetomoellerius zeteki | reverse complement strand
ATTCCCGCAGGAATGCGGATCGTCGTTAACGAAGACACGCTCCTTTTCTCGCCTTATGAGCCACCTTCTCTTTACGTTGCCTTTATGGGGCTTTGCATACCGGGAGAAATCTCACCAATGATCTAGTAACGACGGCGGCGCCGCAATTACATACGCTTGATGCTACTATACAGGATATTTTGAAAAAATATATCCGTACCGGGATTTCATTCACGAAAGAATTTACGAAGCCGCTCATGCTTTATCTTCTTTAAAATAAGAGTTGATCCAAGACTGGATACATAATTATACCAATTAAATATATGTATATAGATACATTTAAAGTTTGACTATAGAAAATATTTTACTCAACACGGTAAGAACAATTTTGTTGAAATACCTAAAAATTTAACTAGATACTGAAAATAATTTTGTTTGGACCATCAAATTATGTAGGATATTCAAAGTAATTGTTAAAATATTAAAATTTTTTACAGCATTGTTATGAACGCTTAAACGGTTTACATAATTGTTTTTGATACATAATTCAATAAAATTATTTTCAAGTCTGTATATAGATAAAGTTTTAGACGTTTCAGCAAAATCGTTCTTTTCGTGAACAATTTATCGATTTATGATCTCCAAAGATTCAAAGCTCGAAAAATGTATTATTACAAAGATCCAAGTATTTTAAATTAAAACAATTTTATGAATCTAATGATATTAGAAGTGACATCTCCGATATTCTAAAATACTAAATATTATGTAGATGAAGAAAAGGGATGAAAAAAATAGATTAAAATATTAATTACAATATACAATAGGATTCGAGGCACTTTCAACATTTCAACCTTTTAACCTCGGAATCATCTTTAACAACGAAGATGACGAAGCAGAGATCGAGCGAGTTTTACTACAAGACTTACACGAGTATAATCGAGGTAAATAAAGTGTCGTGCATTCGCTGGGAATTTCACGGAGAGTTAACAAAGGGAAAGACGATGGAGTGTCTCGATAGCCACGGGCAAATACCAAAAATGTCACACAAATAAAATGTCACAGACGATGTTGCAAGCGAGCGATTGGCCGTCGATTTGCGACGCGATTGCGGCACTAGCGGGAAAAGAGCAATAAGATTTACGTAACTGGCATTTTGATGGCATGTAAGAGATACACGCTCTTCGTAACTGTCACGATTATCGTCGAGAAATTTAATTAAACCGGAATTATTCGAAAGATCCATCGATCCCCGGGTCATAAATTACAGCGTGCTTCTCCTTGCGTGTCGCATGCAGGGAAACTGATCAAGTTTAAATTAATCTTATCGGGTGTGACGTTACTTTACATGTGAGACCACGAAATAAAATAAAGTGCCTTAAGAGACGTATATGTTATTTATTATAAAATCTTGAGTTTTTCGAAGTATCGACTTTATGAGAGTTCAAAATAATAATGATTTCACTTTATGAAGAACAAATAATCTGTTATAAGATTGTAAAACTTCATCGTAAGAGTTTCAAGAATCTTGAAAAGCTTAAAATTTTAATGCTTAAATAATTCAATGTGAATTACATATGTACTATATATGTACATGCATATATTTGTAGTCATTCGAACTGCGTGCCGAATTGGTGTTCCGAACTTATAAACGCAGTTAAACTACTGTAATAATATTACAAATTATATAAATTAAATTGACAAGCAAATTTTAATAATTTTGATGCTCAATCCGGTATTTTACTAGAAAGGTGTTAATGTGTTGAAAAACTGTAAATAAATTTTATATGTATGTATATATATAATTATAATATAGTATATATATATAAAATTTACATTGAATTGTTTAAGCATAAAGAGCTTCGACCATTATAGGCTTTAATATTCTTACTCTTGTTGTGTATTCACATATACGATCTTAATAAATCATTTATTAAAGTTTTAAGTTATCGAAATTTTAGTTTTGAAATTAATTTATGAAGTATAAAATGTTTAATTTTTTTAATGAAAACTTTTTGAAGAAGAATAAGCAATTTTAAGAACTCATGTTATTTTAGATAATTGTAAAGTTAAATTTCCAAACTTTTGAACGGAGAAGACGCGCGAAAATCGAACTCGGGGAAGATCTGATACATGAGGCGAGGGAACCACGGCGTCGTAGCTTCTAACCGGTAGCTACGTTCGTCGTCTTAATGGAGTTCATAAAGATTAGAGTAAAGTTTGCTGCAGGGCTGGTGAGTCCACTCTCCACTCTGAGAACGAGTTTTCGCCGCTTTAAACGCATCCGGAGAGTCTGTCGCGTCGTTCAGTCGCGAATATTACGCATCGATAACGCTTATCTCGAAATATCGCGACCGACAATCCCTCGCAGCGAGGTGCGACAGACTGGTTCAGGAAGTGCCACTTCCGGTTTGATTAAACCTCAGTTTCTCGAACTCTGATTTTCTATCTTTCTAATATTTTGATTTTTTAATACTTCGAAAAATACTTTCAAGTATTTTTACTTCTTTAGATCTCAACTTTCTTTTTCTTGAGCTTGTTGTTAGAAATCTCAAATTTAATTTGAAGAATTTCTGTTACTAAAATCTCTCTCGAAACTTTTTGATTTGTAATTGTACTTGAAATACAGCTTCTTTTCTTCTCTGCAAATCTTCACCGTTCTTTCACATATCTGTACCATTTTTATGGTATATTATCCGATTAAGTGTATTGACGTGTTTCTTGTCTCAAAATACTCATCGTAAATATTTCGTCCGTCTACTGCGAATTGAGAAAGAGCGCGGGAACGACAGAAACCAACACCCGTTGCTCGTAAACAATGTGGGGGGATCGCCTCGCGTACTTATATAAAATATAAAAGGGAACAGGGAGATATTAACGGCCGCGAGCGTGGCACGTCGGCTTGTGCACGATCGCGTCTAATCGCTCGGCCTCCCACGTGTCCTTTCCTCGACGCGCGCCCTGTGAGGATCATATGTTCTTACGAATTTAATTGTCTTAATAAATATCGAAGTTCCTCTGCCCCACATGCAGAGCTGCGCTCTCTGTGCTGAAAATATAGGGATATATACCTCCCTTCTTCCGCTCTCCTGCCTTCCAAGCATCCTAAGATCTTTTGGCTGCGTTTTTTGTGTTAATTAAAATCCATAAAACATTCTGTGGCAGTTGATCGTCGAATTATTTAAAAGTCAATTTAAAAGGCCATTAATGTAATATTTGAAACTTAGATTAATCTAATGTTTTAAAACTTTTTAAGTAGTAATAAAATGTTAAATTTATCAAGTTCTTGTATGTATTTTAAACATATAAAATTATTTAAAAATTTTTTAGCTTCAAGAATTTTGAAAAGTTTAAAGTTATAAGTTATTAAAATTCTCGTTTATTTTAAATGAATTTATGAGAGTGTGAAATGCTTTAACTTTTAAAATGACTTTAAAGAAAAATTAATTTATTTTTAAAATTAAATAATAAATTAAATAATTCTGTGAATATATTCTTAAATTCTGCTTTAAGGCTTTTTTATTCAGTATGGTGTGTACTCTCTACTATATAAATACTGAATAGTTTTTTTTATCACACTGCATATAATCTATAGCTGTACAAAAATATATAAGACAGCTCTGACAAAGCTCTTATTAATCCTAACATCATAAATATCTTGTGGCGCCTGGCGTCTCCGTCTCCTGGTGAAATTCCAGTGACTCCGCTTCCTCTCATAAATGTATGGTCTTTACGGTCGCCGTTCAATCACCTCTCTCCGCGCGTCTGGTGTTTGCCAAACTCATAGCATCTATCGTCGGTCCGGTGTATTCTGCCGTTTTGCAAGGATTTAATTCCAGCCTTGGGCGATTCCATTGACTTGGGCAAGCGCAATGTCCGCCAGCAGTATAAATCTACGAATGCCTGCAGCATCCGGTCCGCGTTTCCGCCGCTCCCGATCGATGTTTCAACACATGATTCGAGTGTTCCGCGACATAAACCATCCCTTGTGAATCATACGAAATGATGATCCTCTCAACCGACACAAGCATATTTCGAGTCTCCAATTATAAAGAGAGTTATAAAGCAGAGAAACCGTAAACCAAAGTTTTACGATTTCGAAGTTATAAAGTCAAAAGAACTTTAAATTTTTTTTATTTTTGAGAATAAAAATCCCAAAGCTATTACGAGATGAAAATTTGCAAATCCTTATGTAGTAAATCTTACGTAATTTCAAGTTTTATAATTTTTTATTTTTAATATAATAATAGTAACAGTTTGAATCCAAATCTATTGTGCTTAAATATATACAATAAGTTTGAAAGAGTTTGGAGAAGTTGAGATTTAATCTTATCAGTATATGCAAGTCCAGTAGACTCGGAAATTTTCTTCAACTATATTGTGCAAAATTATTTATAACAAATATTTTTTACAACCTTACATAATTTTAAGTTATGTAAGCTTAATTCTCGGATTTTAACTTTTAAAATAAAAAAATGTTCAGTTAACTTTAAGTAAAGATATGTATATTGATTTAAAGTCCACTAGACTTGCCAAAATCAATTAAGTAAAGATTTAAAGAAAAGATTTGAAACGCTAAGAACATATTTTGGAATCTTCTGTTAATATTTTAATATAACTCAGAATGTCCGCAAGTATATTCTTGGCGTTTCGAATCTTTTCTTTAAATCTCGGGCATCTTGAAGGTGCGCGTTCATCCAAGAGATCGTTAAAGAGATCGATAAACGTTTTTGTTGCAGAGAAGTATGCGTGGACGAAGGCCAACAACTGTCGCTGGCGCACGGATGTCAGTTTTACGAGGTGAGCGCCGCGGAGAGTCCCGCGGGAGCGGCGTTAGCCTTTCAAGCGCTCCTGCGGGAGGCGAGATCGGTCCAACTTCTGCGAGCGTTGCCGATCCGCAGAAAACTGGGCGTACACTCAGTCTCGAGAGTCCTCGGGACAATCTTCGGCAAGAACACCACCAAGGATCGTAAAAAGAGGCCGTCGTTGAGTATATGACGCCTTCTATGCGCCCTCCTCCTCGGAGGACGAGATGAGCCAGGCAAGAGAACTGACATCGTCGTCCTCAGCAGCAACGTTTACTCCAATCGCTGACGAGGTCCTCAATAAGGACGTAGAATCTCCCTTGTGCCTTCCTGAAGAAAGACGATCATCACTAGGATTCGAAGACTGTTCTTGGTCATAGAAGCGTCTTTTTGACGAGAGAGCGATCCTTTTCTTCAAGCGAAAAAATATGCATTTGCTAATGGCAATCAAACTACCGAAGTTCTGAAGCATATTCGGGGAACTAAAACTCCGAGGACGTAAGACTGATTTTCTGGCTTTGAAGATATGCAGGATTCAAGGTACGGTACATTCTGGAAGTCTGACGTGCAGAGTATCTAAGGCTCTTTTCAACATCAGGTAGCTGAAAGATCCAGACTCCGAGAAGGTTCCAGTTATGGAGGGCGACAACATTCATCTTAAAAAAAAAAAAAAAAAACTGTTTTGTGTCCTGAAGAAGGATGTTTATGTGGTGTTCGCGTGTGATCCTGCTTTCGATAGCGGGAAAAAAGTGAGTAGACTCAGAGATTGTTTGTGATATGCAAAGGTACTTTTTTAAATATTGCAATATTTCACAGTGATTACAAGTGACTGGCAAGTTGTTCCTGAACGATGTAGTTTTTAGAATGATCAAGAATGATCTTATGATTGCGAATCGCCCCGCAATCGGTTTCGCGAGTGCAAATTTTATAATTTAGGATACATAAAATACTTACACATCTCTTGGTGTTTAAGTTAAATTACGTTATTAACCCTAAACAGTACATATGAAACTCAATGAGCTTTCTCATATTATTTTTTTATGATATTTATAAATCTTCTAAACTCTTTTTGAAAGATTTCTACACAATTTTTGAACTCACAGTTTTCACACTTCTATATGTTTTTTATTATTTCCCAGCTATTTTTTTTGTTAATCATGATTTTAAAATTAAATATTGTTTTACGGGAATAAGATACTGTTTAGGGTTTATTTTTTTTTCTTCTAATGCTCCCGAACGAAACCCGTGAGTCTTTCAAATTTCGATATTTCCACCAAGTGGAAGAGATCGCGATTCGATTCGATTTTCTGCCTACCGCCTTATTTCTTGAAAGATGTTTGCAAGCGCTCTCATTGAGAGCGACTTCAACACCTTCACCATCAGGCGTGATTGATTCGATGACTTTAATGTTCCTAAAGAAAGTAGCCTAAGTGTAAATAGCGCACACGTTCACTTATACTCTGCGGAGAGTCTCAGAGACTTAAATAATGATTAAGATTTGCATACGAAAGAGGAAAAATAATGAGTGCGGACGTTAAAATATTTACAATTAAAAATTATTACTTGATTTGTTTATTTCATCTGATAATTAAGAATATTATGATCGTAAAAAAAGAATATGAAACGATATAAATTTGGATCTCAATTAAAGATGAATTTTGTCATTTTATTACAATTTACATTTGGTTTTTCACAGATCAGAATGAACGATAAGGGACGGCTATTAATGGCATAGTAGAAGTAATAAGGTGTGCTCATTTCTCGGATGCATTTTCATCACGTTCTGCGCAGTATCTGAAATTCGTCTTTTACTCACACACATAGCAACGTGACCTGTCAATGTAAACGAAAAGTTTTATTTTAAAAAAAGTGTAGAATTAAGTAAATTAACGATTCATACTACGAACAGATTAAATAAGTTAGGGATAACAAAAGAGGAAGTAATGTGGTTGTTCAGACAGTCGTTGCATGTCGATTAAATCAAATAAGTTTTACTACACTAAATATAAATTCACTAGTCCTAAAATTAGCATTTTAGCATTTTGCGTTTCTTCATTTGAAAATCTCCCCCGTTAGAAATTATTCAAAATGGCGAATTGAGTCACGCTCTGTCATTGGCCAGCAAAAATGCACACGTGCACACCTTATTACTTCCACCGTGATTAATAGGTTAAAAAAATATTAACGATCGTTTGTGAATAACTGCCGTGCTGCATTCGTCAGTAATGATAGATTGATTATCGTCGACTCTATCGTAAAAAATGTTGATTGTTTGCCTTTTTTGCTAAGCTCCTCAATCGCGCGCGATGTTTTGTAAATCATTTTTCTTTTTTTACGACAAGCATAGAGATTATGATCGACTTTTGAGGTTTGTAGTTCATAAACACTTCGAGAGTGCCTTCCGGACGATGTAAAGTCCATTATACTTTTTTGCCAACAGCTGACTTTTTGATGCGAGTGTTAACGAAGAAAAAAAAAGCGATTCTATTTACATTACGTTTAAGAAAATGGAGTTAACGAGCGGTATATTGCATGATCCCTTTTTAGTGCATCAGTTTCTAGCAGAAAAAAGATCGTAAAATACGGACGTTCAAAGCTACGATATGCTTCCTGTTTCTTGCTTTTTATCACCTTTAACTTCGTGCCTTTTTGCCTCTTATTCTGTTTCTTCGTTTTCTGTCGTCTAATATAAAAGTTGACGAACTTCGGAAGAGACGAGAAATACGATTAATAAATTTGCAAAGAGAGAAAAAGGCTATAAAGCAAGAAACAAAAAGCAAAGAGCATATGAGGTGCGTTCGACATTGCAAATCGTTCGGCAATCATCTGCGTTCGGTATTAACATTTCTAGAGCCAATCGAGCTCCTCGATCCACTCTGGATTCAAAGATCGAGCTCGTAGAGCTAATGCAAGTTTTCGCGCCTAAATTGAATTCATAACCTTTTCAGAGGTCCCGGTCGGCGCGCGCGTTCGCCAAGTTTCGCTCGAATCTCTTCCACGCAGTTGAAATAGGTTACTCGTAAGTAACGTTACAAATTCTCTGCATTAAAAATAAATACTTTGCTAAAACAGTGAATTTGTGTTTTTAAAACAGTGAACCACTGCTGTGACAGATTTCCTAACTTGAATAGTTGTGGAATTTAATGATTAATATCTCAATTCCCAGGGCACAGCGACTCTTTTTCTTGTCAAATCTTTATTTTTACGCGAAAACGCACCGATCGAGTGCATTTTTATCAAAATTTGAGGCGGCCGGGATCTTCTAAACATTTGCTATAACTTTAAATGACGTTAAATGACAGCTCTGTATCGTTTTCTTTCTTCTGGTTTCCCCTTGATTGGTTTTCCGACTCAAATTGAGTCACAGTACCATGTAGAAAGTAATGAATAACCTCCTCGGGGAGCAGAGGTCTCAAATCGAATGTAAATGGAAAATTAAGATTTTTTAGTTGGGGGGAGATCTTGTAGACCTCCTCGTACAATTCGCAACAGCTTTAAACCTTTTTCAAAACTCTTTCACAACGGCCTTAAGCCTTTTTAACTTCTCTTAATCAATAGATGGAGCCATTTTCGGCTTCCTCAACCCGAAAAATCGCGTATATGGGCGCAAGTGGGATCGAACACGGATCTACAGATCACGAATCCATCGCACCGAGCAGCAAGCCACTCGACGAACCCCCTCTGTATCGTTCGAACGCGTCCGGAATTAATTTTTGGCACTCGGTTTGCTCGAAGATCACGTGATCAAGCTCACCATCTGCTAGCTCGCATCTCAGATTTGCATTGCCGAACGCACCTATTATTCACCGTTCGGTGAAGCTAGGTCTCTCTTTTTCACGATACATTCCATTCTTGAAATTAGCGTCCCTCTGAAATGTGCGTATGTGTATGTATGTGAGTGAAAGAGTGCGTAATTCGATTCCAGGCAGATGTCGATCGCTGTATTCGAAGTGCTAGTCACTTGTTATCGAGAGAGGATAATAATAAAGAAGCGTCTTTTGTTAAATCCCGTCAAATTAAACTTCACCGCCCTATCGCCTCCTTCCCATCCACGCCGTGACGGTCATTCTGGGTAAGTCATTTTCGAGGTTATTGTATGTTTACAAATTTTTATACTTTTACAAATGCAATTATATGAGAGATATTTCTTTTTATGTAAATAATATGCCAAAATAGCTCTAATTTTTTTTTCAAATCTCGAGTAGTCCCATGTATTTGAAAATTATGAATGCTAGCTAGAATTGAAATTAACTTGTTACCATATTATTTTCTGTAAATCAATTACGAGGCCCAAGAGGCGTCACGAGCATAGATTTTACGAAAAGTCGGTCAGGCAATCTCACAAGTGAATTTAGCGAATTTCGTTAAGCGAATCCGCTGTCGGCTGAATAACTAGCGATTCGGGCCAAGGTTTTGGGTGCAGCACGTGTTTGCTCGTCTCTGTCAGGTCGCGATACAGAAATAAAATACGGCTCCCCCCGGGGCCCCCGATGCATGCATTCTCTCGCAATGACGGCATGATCGCGCGTCGACAGAAAAATGCAAAAAGAAAGGGTAGTGATGCAGGAGCGATGGCTCAACGGAAATAAGGGATCGAATATCTTGTGAGAAATGAGAGTTTTAAATTTTCGTTGATGAGAATAATTCCTAGAGAGAGAGATTTTAATGATGGCAGTATTACAAGCTAAATCATTAAAGAATTGTAATACATAATTTTAATGGTAAAATATGTATTAATTTACTCGAAAATTTAATTTTCTAGGAATATTAAAAAAAATTTCATAAAAGAGTATTTTTATTGTTATGACATTTTATGAATGTGTTATGAAAGATATAAAAAAAGAGTAAAAGTAAATTTTAATAGCTTATATAAATATTTTTGAAAATATAAAAACAGAAAAAATATAAAGACACAGATTTGACATCAAGTAACTTCAAAATGACGTCTGACGTAACGTTAAAACTGACAAGTAGTCAGTTTGTTTGTTGGGGTTTGTTCAATTTTGCTTATTGTATCTATCCAATATCCGAATTAGAAATATACATCGTGCATGCATCATAGATGAAAGGACCACGCGGAATCTTTTCGCATACGTCGGTGAAGCGACATTACGAGGTGATAAGCGGGTACAAGGGTTCAAAACCTGGTTGGGTTTAAGATTTCCGAGTCGAGTCATCTAAGTCTAAGCGTTAGAGAATTCCCCGTAGGCTGCGCACTTCTCATATTACCTTGCGTCCTTTACATCCGTTCCCTTCCTCGAAGACAAATGATCCGGCTGTACAGGTAAAACGATGCCCTGATGTTGTCGATTTATCGCCACGGGTGTCGCGACGCATGGGGACCATGTCGCTCGAGGACTATATTGGTTCGCCCCGAGCCCGGATAATTTCAATTTGCGTATTTCACCCAGGAAATCGAAACCTCGAGCCGAAGTCTGGAAACTCTCTCCTGGTACATTAAGTCGAGACTAAACTGATCTTGCTACGTTTAAGAAGCTAAGTGAGACGTCGCAGTTTTCCTATTGCATTAATAGAAGTGTCTTATTCACTAAAGGAATTAAATAAATATATTACTATGAAAATAAAGAAAGTAATTAAAAACCAAATATTTTATCAAGAATATTGAAAAATTAAAAAAATTTTAGAATCTTATTTTTTACATAAGAAATATACATACATTAATGTAAAAAAAATAGAAACGGTCCAATAATAACTGCTTAACACATTTAATATTAAATTCGTATCATTCTTTATATTCTAGAATAATAATAATGATAAAAATTTATACAACATTATGTGAGACATATTTTTCTTCAAAGTTTGACAGAAAAAAAGAGGTTAATCAGATATTCTATAATATGTATGTACCTAGCAATTTTGTGGTTCGAAACTTTTGCAAACTTTTATCTTGCGTTGATTACATATTTTCTTTGCGATCTTTGTGTCTTAAGACAAATACTAAACCATTGAAATTTTACATTTAATGTTGCTTTTCCCCTCTTTCAATAATTATTATGAATTAATTTTAATAAGTATTAATCGAAACTTTCACCATTCGCGATCTTGCGTTAATCTCGTAGATTAATTTACAGAGTTCTTTAATATCACAAATAGAGTATCGAAATTCTCTACATCTTGAATGTGAATTTTTAAAGAATTTCTGCTAAAGAGATACTGCTGATATTAATTAGCTCTTAAGATATAGGAGCGCGTTAAGAAAGTACCAAATTAATTCGATTAGAACTCCGTCGCGCGCGCACCGTGTTAACCGAGTGGGTGGTGTTATTACCCGTTAACGAGTAATTTAATCCGGTGCGCGGCGCGCGATATCACCGATAACTACATCCCGGGCTTATCTCGAGCCGCACCGGGGAACTGCTTGCCGGTAGCGCAATTCGCGTTCACGTGAAAAATCGACGGGTCGTGCGCGAGTATTAATCAGCCTGACTCGCTTTCGTCCCAGTTCGCTCGGTTTAATTAATAGTGCCATTGGCGACAATTAGAAATTCAGATTCATCCGAACATACGCTCGTACGCGCCCGCAGGGCCAACAATGACCACTTGCTGACCATTGCCGACTGCAATCCCAGAGGCCGACTTTCGACAGGGAGCGATAACAGGGAGCGGGCTCTGAGATCAAGAGGACACATTGGAAAGAGGGACAGCCGAAGGCGGAAGAGAGGGATTGACGGAAAAGAGAAACAGGAGAGAGAATCGCGATTCGCTGTCGGCAAAAGGCGAAAGCGACGGTTTCCACCGGTGTTATCCGAGTCGCGACGGTGAAAACGATGCTTAGTCGTTACGCTGCACTCGAAGCTTCTCTTTTTCTCCCCTTGCTCGTGAGCAAGTCCGACCCCGTCGATCGTGTCGTCAAGAATAAATCCGTTCTGTGGATGCTGACGTCTGGCTCTTGTTTCGTCGGTGCCGGTGATACCGGTGACGGGTGAACGTCGGCAGATAAAGCTGCTTTCGCTGAAAGATATCAAGGTTAAAGTATGCGCATTGATCTCTGCAAGTATGTTTCTATTCCCTGCGGAATCTGAGAGATAATGGTTATCAGATTATACGCGAATTATGTTTGTCCAATCCTAGATAGTAAAATGCGAGCAGTATCCCAGCAATTCGATCATTATTTTAGAGCAGATCGTTATCCACTGTGTCTTTTTAAACTTGGTTTCTGTAGTACACTAGAAGATTCAAGCATCTTCTAGTGTCTTAAGAACGAAAAGAACGATTTTGTTGAAGTATCAAAAAATTTAAATTATAGATACAGATCTGAAAATAATTTTGTTGGATCATCAAAATAATTATATTGAACGTTTAAGTTGTTGAGAATGTCAAAACTTTTTTAAACGTCATGTTATGTTTTTGAGCGTCCTATACAATTATTCTAATTAATGGTTTAGCATAATTATTTTCAGATCTGCTAGTTAAATGTTTGGATACTTCAGCAACATCGCCAACGGTAATTTGATTTATCAGCCATATAACAACAGAAATGCAATAGGAATGAAGCATACCTTGCCATCGTCATGTCATAATGCATAATACGAAGCCTGCTTGTTTTCTGATACATTCCTATCGATGCTTGAAAAAATATAGCAGACTGTGTTTAACTGCTGGAATTCTAATAAGGATGCTTTCTATTTAGTAACACAAGTTAACACAAACATTATTAGTGTCTTTCTTAACATTCAATAAATAACAAAGCTGGACCGTAATTTGTGTCGACTTGTGTCACTAAATGGAAAGCACTGTAACGTAATATGCAACGCACAGTTTGCAAAATATGCTCTTGGCAAGTTTGATTATCTGGGGTTATATCTGTCCCGGGTGATTGTGGAAATGTGTGTAACGCGAGAATTAGATGATCACCATTCAACGATAAATATCGCTAGTCCCTTTTACGTAAGTCTTTGACTCCGCAATCCCTTACATAAATCCATTGTTATAAAGATGGATATACTTTGTACTTCCTTCACATTTACCAAAAGACGTACATCTTAGGGATATAATTTTCGGTAAAAAAATACAAAATAGATTTGTTTTTTCGCAAAAATATTGAATCGTTTTTAGCTAAGGAGAAAAAGTTTGTAGAGACAAATTTTATCCAAGATAATTTGTGTAACATATTCAATAAAATCTACTTTGAGCGATCTATAATTTGTGTCAGGATTCAGGGTGATTTATAATCTTATATGTCGTGTAATAGAAACAGAACATATTTAAAGAATTACAACACATTAATATAAAATATATATTAAAATGTATACGTATATCGAAATATATATACATAGCATATAAAATTATAGACAGAGTTCTACCTTGAAATTTGAATTATAATTCAAACTATAAATTATCTAATGTGAGTTTAAAAAAAATTATAATAAGAATTTTAATAAATTTTTCAAAATTTTTTGTCACCAAATGAATAGCGTTTTTGCAAATCTTGAGATTTGAAGCGGCTGTTTTACGAAAGATGCACTCAAATGTGGCAAATTTCGCGACTTTCGATCATCAAATGCCCCATATCAGCAATTACGGAAAAATGGTACCTATATGTAGTCGACGCGTACGCTACGCGTCGGCGATGCTCGCACAGCGCGTCGTGACTGCCAAGGTCGTAGGTCGTTTTGCGCTGCACCTTGCACCTCCGCCTTCGGAGGAAGGCAGGGAACCAGCCTGTCGCGGCAACGTGTCTGACCTCGGGCGAGAGTTTGAAATTTAATACGCGCGCACACTGGATTCTTCACTGTAGCCGATCTTCACTCGATCAGAGACCTACCTAGGCTAGCCCTTCAGTAGATTATCCCTCAAAAGGGATCCTAGAAATCACCGAGAGGTCACGAGGTTTGCACTCTTCGGCCTCACAAAGAGTTAACTCGTGCGTTAAGATGCGCTCGTTGTATGCATCGAGTTGCATGGCGTGTGTCATAAAGTTACTTTGGAGTATTTTATTTTATACACGTAATAATAATAATATGCTGGAGGATGATTAATATTAAACGGCGGAAACTGACAGTAACACGACAATTATACCAATTCACTTATCTCCTTTATATCTTTATAACCGCGACGAAATCTATGTCGTTGACCTCTGTTTAAAATTGAATATCTTAATTGCTGCAGCATTGTAGACAAAAATGAAAACATTTTTCTTTTCCTACTTTAGAGAGAAAATGTCGTGCTAGATTTGTAAAGTTAGCACGTTAGCATTCAATTTTCATTTTTTACACAAAGTAAAATTTAATAATTACTGTCACTTTTTTCGCTCGTGTAACTTACAACAATTATAATAAATATAGAGACAACCCAGGTCACAAATTAAAACGAGTTATATTAGGTGTATATATACAATGTGGAAATATTAATTTTATTTTATTCAAACATATAAGTTTCACGGAACGTTTCGACTTCACTTAGTTCTCATCAGCCGTGAATATAAATTATAATCCTATACAATGAAATAATATTAACGCATAGTAAAAATTAACGTTCTAACATGTCATATTATGAGAATCTCATCTTCACTTACAATAAACGCATCGAGAATAATTATTCTATTATTTCATTTTTTAGTATAAAAAACACGGAACTTTTTTTTTATTTTGATAAAGAATTGTAGAATTATGAAGAATGCTACTAGAACTGTCATTATTTTCTTTATATTAATAGAATGTCGTACTAACTTCATAGATCTCACTTTTGGATATTCATTAATATGAAAGAAATAATGGTGGTTCCAGTGGCAATTTTCTTTCATAGTTCTACAGTTCCTTATTAAAATCAAAAAAAGTTCCGTGTGTTTTATACTAAAAAACCAAAGTTGAAAAAATTGCAGCCGGGACTCTGTTTAAAAATAATTGTAGATCATAGAACTTGAGCAGTATTAACGGGAATGAACTGGCTAACTCACATTTTGTAAAAACGGAGTAAATGAACTATAAAGATGTGATGTAAAAAATAGAGTAAATGAACTATAAAGTTAAAGTGATGGGAAAAACATCAATATCACATGTTCGTTCTATGTTGTGGAGTTTAACTTTAGTTCATTTACTCCGTTTTTACAAAATGTGAACCAGCCCTTCAATTATCAGTATTACAGTTTACGAAGTGTTGTAGATTTTTTCTGAAATATTCTGCATTGCTAATATAATTCATAGTTTTATTATTCTGCTATTTTTTCGACGAACAACAATATTATAATATTTGCCACTGATTGTGAGAGACATCAGACATAATCTTCTTGATACATAACTAGCTGGTGGCTCTACATAATATAAATAGATGTTTTGCGGCAAGTATCTTTTCGCCACGCACGAGACGCGATAACGACCCCCGAGAAATCCGAGATAAAAAAAAAAGACAAATGCGCAACGCGAGCGAGCGGAGAATGCTAATAGAACGGCAGCGGTGTGTTGAGAGTCGCTGCGACGCGAGAGATAAATATTGCACTAAATTAGCGGGCGGAAAAACGAGAGGGGTACGAATATTTCTAATTAACGTGAGGCGTTACCACGTCGCGTCGAAAAGGCTTATCGAGATAAATACGCGACAGATATTCCTGGTCGTAATGTCGCAATGAATGCGCGTCGCTTAATCGCGCGCCGCCTTGAAATTTCTCGCCGTACGATGCGATCCCAGATAATTAACGTCACATCGTAAGTGTAACGCGTCTGCTAGCTCTTTGCCTTTATCTCTGCTGCTCGAAACGAATCATCCCAACTGGATTAATGCAATGATCATTCTTTCCTTCTCAATAGATGTAAGATTGAGAGATGCAAAGATTCATCGCAATTTACATTCACGTGAAGCCTAATTGTCCAAGAATTTTCGGAATTTAAATTTCACCGGCCAAATTGGATGGTCAACTTTAAGGATTATGCCAACTTTAAAGGCACAGTCAATATTTTGATTGTGAATTCTAAACAGATAAATTTTGTAAAAAATAAATAAAATACAAAAACTCGTTATTAAAACTTTCATAAGTATGAAATATATATATTACGGGCAATATAATTAATTCGGGATTTATACACACATAACGGCTGTTCAATATGGATAATTGCTTGCTTTATTAAATTTATTAAAGCAGGCATTATGTCGGCCAGCCAAAACAGGTGTACATTATGCATATTAGCCAGCCCCATTATGCATTATGCCCGAATTAATCAAATTTCCCGTAACATATATATATATATATGTGTGTGTGTGTGTGTGTGTGTGTGTGTAATTTTTTTTCATTTCAAAGTTGTCTTGTTAGTCACAATTAAACAAAAATTTTAAATAAATAAAATATTACAATATCTTTTTATACATTATTGATATAACAGATATTCGATACTTTTTTTATTGTGACTTTGCCGACATAATAATTTAAAAGATATGAATTGAACGGTTAAGATTAGAAAAACTAGCATATCACAGTTGAAAGATCTAAGAATTGAACAACGCAATCCGAGTACCTCGTCATATCTCAAGGAGGCAGAGATGATCTTCTCAGACATTTAATTTCTTCTAAGGATCTACGCGTTTAAATTCTCGCGGCGTTATTTCGAAATCTTAAACGTCGTATCGACGCCCAGGAAGTGGCGTCCTGTTCCACGCGCACGGTGTAGATCATCGTATTACACTCGGTAATTGGTTGGCCTGTTTGTTTGCGGCTCGGAGATTACGTTTAACATCCTCAACGCTTCCCAGCGCCGAGAAGCTTATATGCTTTCACCTAAACTCCACCTCGCCGCTTATCCGCAAACTCGTTCGTTGAAGTACGCCGTTTAATCGCGCGTGGCCGCGACTTTATCAGATGCCTGCTGAGAGAGCGGGCGATCCGCGAGATCAAACGGCAGGTCTGATTGCCGGGTAATTGGCCGCACTATTGTTTGTTCATGGTTGAGGGAGTAAGTCGAGATTCCTCATCGAAGATGATTGGCGTGCTTTCACCTAACTCTGCGCCTAACTGTGCTCATTGTCTTAAACGTTACTCTCGTGCTTAAACGTTATATACGTTTATATAGCCTTCCCGTCGCTCGATCTATATTTGTATGGGAACAACTCGGAGCGAGTTGCGCGTATCTCGAGAGAGTATCGGCAGTCGCAGGACTGAGAAGCGAGACATGTAATGCCGCAACGCGATGTAATTGCCGGGAGATATAATCATGGCTGTATAATCTCGAGACGTAAGGCTGTATATTCTAAGGATTAACAAACCGAGAATATGGAAATCCAACATTGTAATGATTTAAAGATACGACGCAAAAACAGCGATGGATCAGTAATGTTTTCGTTCTAAAATAAAATCGGGGATACTTTAAAGAATTAATGCATGGAAGTTTTGCTGAAGTATCTAAAAATTAGCTAGATACAGATCTGAAAATAATATAATTGGACCATCAAAATAATTATGTAGAACGCTCAAATTGGTTGTTAGAAAGTCAAAATTTTTTGCAGCATTGCTCATTATGCTTGAGAGTCCTACGTTTATTATTTGGATGGTCCCACAAAATTACTTTCAGATTTATATCTAGTTAAATTTTTACGTTAACAAGATTATTTCGTGTGCTTCGTCGAGGAACGCGTTGTTACAGATCGACGCAGCGGTGTTGGCATTCTCCGAAACACTCTTTGTTGCATTCTTGATGCGAATCCGGAGCAGATTGGCTTGAGTGAAGAATGAAGATACAGGTCTTTTTGATACGCGGATCCCGTTTTCAGGAAACGCATGATTATCGTAATTATGTGCTTCTGGATCAATGATAATTAAAAATGATTATCTTGCCGCCGGGACTTTCAACGAACAATGGATGTCGATAAATATAGTGACCACGGTCGAACGACGGTTTAGCACCGTCTTAAATCGGGACAAATAAGCGCCGAGATTACGGTTCTTTAGATAAGTGTCGACAACTGACTTCCACGTTAACTTCGGTTTTCTTCTTGATATTGCGTAAATGCATACCCTTTTACTGTACCCTTATCCGAATTAATTATCGCCGTTGAAATAACTGTTCAATCCATTTCAGCTTTATGTTACGATGTATAATCATTTTATTAGATATATATAATATATAGATATAAAATCAATTTAAAAATATATTGAGTTGGAGGAAAAAAGTTCTGCGGTATTTTGTTAGCTCAGAATTATATATACAATATCTTCATTAAAAATGATCTAAATCTAATTTAAAAAAAAAAAAGGATTTTAAAGCTTAAAATCTCTACTTTCGAATGCTTACTATATTTTTTGAATTTATGTGAGTTTTGTCATTTTTATATATAGAAAACTATGAGCTGAAAAAAAAAGAAATTTTTCTTCTCACTTTGTGGGTCTATCACGTGCCAAAAAAAATTTGCGAAAATTTTCGACCATCTATATCGTGAAAATTTAGAGTTTTCTTTACAAAATCGTTTTTTAAAAATATTTCTACGATTTTTTGTTCTTGAGTTATTCGCGAGTTAAGTAAAAAGGATTCTGACTTTGATTGCTCATAACTCCATTAAAAATTATCGTACTGCAATTAAAAAAACAAATTCTTAAAGTTGAAATGTTGCTCTATCGAATAGTATCATACTAATTTTTTAAATTAAAAATATATAGAAATTTGAATTAAAAATGTGATATTACTATCCTTATAATCATTGTGCAATGGAAAAAAGTAATATCACATTTTTAACTCAAATGTACATATATTCTATTTTTTTTTAAATTCGCAATTACAGCACTTGATGGCAACGTTTCAGCTTTAAGAATGTTTTATTAATTACGGTACGATGATTTTTAACGGAGTTGTGAGCAATCAAAATCAAAATGCTCTTTCATTTAATTCGCGTGTAACTTGGTAACAAAAAGTCGTAGGAATATTTTTTTAAAACCAAACTTTTAGAAAAAACTTTAAGCTTTCATGTCAGATAATCGAAAATTTCGCAACAAATATATTCTGATATAATTTTGAACTAACAAAATTCCGCAGAACTTTTTCTTCAACCCAATATATAAATTTTTTAATTTTTTGCGTTTGAAAAAAGACTTGACTTATAAAAAAAATTTATATTAATTTATATTAATTTTTTATTTTAAAGATTTATAAAATAATTATTCTTGCTATTGATTTCGAACTTTTCTTTTTTCGGAAAATTCCAAAATGACTTCTCCGTAATAATTTTAAATCGACGATATCTTTTTAGCTCGTAGACTAAATTTAAAATATCATGTCTTTCTCAACGTAAGTCGTAAAATAATTGCGCAGCGGACCGAGAACTTAGAAATTACCAATGGCGCCGGTTATCTCAACATATCAATTATCGCGAAGTAATTATAATGAAGGCTGTTTTGTACGGGAAATAAATAGCGACCAGGTAATGACGTAACTGATTTAATCGCTTTCGAAGGAAAAAGGTGTTCAACCCAATTCTCTAATTCTTGCAATCGAATGAAAACGACGTATCGACGCGATGTTACGATGACGACTTTTTTTTATGTTGGGAAGAACGTATTTTTGCTATAATAGGCGCTATTAACAAGCGTGAACGTCTAAAATGCGAATTCTTCGTAAGCCTCGGAGCCGGAGCGAAATAGGGCGAGGTGGATTGGTTATAATCGCGGCAAAATGCAAATCGCTCGCGTGGCAAAACGGGAGAAGGCAAGGCGCGAGACCGCTGCAATTATTAGGTGCGCGTTTATGGCCGACCTACGTGACGTATTTATTGTGAGTGAAATAATTTCGTATCGTTAGAGAGACCAGCACAGCACAATTTTCTCGCGTGTGACTGCCAGATTATTGCGTTTTATGTTTGACATCATTTTTCTAGTTGCTCATTTGTTCGGAGTAAAAAATGCTTATTTAGTGAATGTGAGTTTAATTTAAAAAAAATTAAAATCACATAATTTAACACAATGTACAAATAATAATACAAAATTTTAAGAATCTAATAAGAAAGTATAAAAAAACAAAAGAGAGAAATGATCAAATTAATATTTTCATAAATTAGTAATAATAACGTCAAATTTAATACTTTTACCTATAATTTTAAGAAATAATTTGTAAATTTCTTAGTATTTTATGTTTTCAAGAGTTGTATTTAGAATAATTATTACTTCAAACTCACTTCAGACGATTTGTAATTTGCAGTAGATTGTAGGATAGAACTCGATACCTAATTTGTATATATATGTTGTGCTATATATTTTTATGTATGCACGTATTTTGATTTCTATTATTTTGATTTTTTTCAACATTATTATTACGCGACAAAAAATTATACTTTTGAATCGACATGAAATATAGATCTAAAATGGATTCAATATGCACTTAAGTGGAGAAGAATTCTATGTTTATATCGTAAATTGTTCGCACCTTTTCTTTGCTTTTCTCTTTCTTTACAATTTAGTTTTATAGTTCTTGGATATCGAAATGTTTATATATATCAAAGCCGATTAATTATAAAATTTACGAGTTCAATAGGAGAGAGAGAGAGCGACACAGAGGATCGATAGGCATTGATAATCCGGAAATATGATTCGCTTGCCGACAACTCGCGGGATTAAAGACATTAATTAGAGCGTTAGCGAAAAAGTCGTTCATTTAATTTTACTTCTTGCGCGACCTGCTTTTCTAATCCTATAAATTTCCTACTTGCGCGGACATTTATAGCAAATCCCGACTCGGAAAAATGATAAGCGCCATGCACAAAATACAGGTGAAACGTAATATCCAGATTTGTATACACGAATGCGATTTATGAGACATTATCTTTTCAATTAAAAAAGAAAAAAACGCGGGTGTAAATCTCTTGCTAAATACATTGCTTCTTTTTTGTAGCTCTTATTATACATATGTTACTAATAATATATTTTTTATTTCTTATTTCTCTCTGTATCTTCTTTTTCAATTTTATCGCGATATATTCTCATATATTGAATTGAAATTGATTTATTACCAAAAAGAGTTTAATGCCATCCATAAGCCTGATCAGAAGTATCGGCCACTATCTTTGTAAGTTGGGAAATGTACTTTTATGGCATGTTGTACAGCCAAGAAAACTGACGTTGGAATGATGAAGTAACATGACGGTACCGTTTCCATTGTGGCCAACGTGTACTTTTATTATAGCCTCCGAATAGACGAAGAACGGTATAATAATGATAAGAATCGAGCGAGTGGACGTTTTAAGCGGTGTAGGCAATACAGGCGCACTCAATCATACGGTTTTAAGACTCGTTTTGGATCGTGAGGTTTCTCCTCTCGATGCCAGGTCGTCAGACATCTAAAGATGAGAATGGTTGAAGTTTTCTCGATGGAGACGCTCCTCCTTTCTCGGCGTACTTGGTAGACGGTAGATTACGCAACAGGTGCATTGTCGAACATGCACCGGAAATATCTTCGTTTCGAAAGACCAGTCGTGTATTGTACTGTATCTTGGAAACGCATCTGCGAGCTAGGCATACATTTTTAATAAGATAACAATTTTTGTAAGCGTTTTTATTGTTCTATTTTTAAAATACCAAAAAAATATATCATATAAGTATAATAATTTAATTCGCAGTTCGTGGATCTTTGTTTTTCCGATATGTACATAAATTTCGATTTTTATGTTATTATAAATATAATAAAAAATATCAAATTGAATTTGTTTTTTAAATAAGAAGTTTATTTTTATAAACTCAAGAATAAGTTTTAAAATCTTAAACTGTAAAATAAATTTTATTTAAATTATAAAATAAAAATTTGTTTACGTAGAAGAAATTATAAAACGAGCTAAGAATATGTATCGAGATAAAAGCTCAATTTGTAAAATTTAATTCACATAGTTGGAGAAATTTTAATTTTTGATACATAAATTTTGATGTTTATATTTCATTATATTATAAGAATAAAGTAAATTCTCATTCAAATTAACATAAAATTATAAATGTCAGCGAAATACAGGAGAAAGGACGTATATAAAATAGCTAAAAGATATAATGTGATCTATTTGCGTAGAGAAAATTATGAAACAAGTGGGTTAGAGAATATTATGAAACAAGAGAAAATTTAAAACGAACGAATCTAACAACGCATGTTCGGACGTGTACTCGTATAATACGAGGGAGAAACTGGCGCTGGAGCGACTCGCATGAGCGGACACACAAAAAGGTTTTCGGCACCGCCCTTTCGCCGATGCCGATCTTATTGTCCCGGACTCGAACGCGGTGGCGGTTTCTACCCCGCGGCCGCGCGCGCGTTAATGTGATTTCCGCGTATTGTCTCTCGTGTACGCGCGCGAGAGAACGTCCGTTCTTGCAAAAGCTAACATGTCGCGCGAGCACCTTATGAGATCGCGATTATATTGTTACCGTAGTCGTACACATATTCGTGAGAGAAGACTATCTATTATATTCGCCGGATAAAATAGAGATGTACTATCCTTACAAACAAATTATATCTATTTGGATAGCCATCATTAATACTAGAATCACGGCTGTATCATTTTTGACCCTGCATCTGATAGTTTTTTATTTGGATTTGCACGTGGAGCTTAGATTTTTGTGACTTTTCATAAATAATCATAATTAACTACAAGTAATTTTACTTTTACGTTCACAATCCTCTCTTATAAAAAGCAAGATTTATCATGAATCGCGATTTGGTTAATTTAGACCCGCCATTTTGTGTTAAACAGCTATTGTTTTATTTCTGAGTTCGAGAGAATAAAAGTTTTTCGGTAAAAAACGTGTTAATTATAAATTTCATGAAATAATTAAATATATCTCGAGTTTAATTTAGCTCCTAAAGCAATAATGATCTTAACGTATTAGTTCAGCCTATAAATTTAATTTTGCTCATATTGAGAGTAGAACTCCATTATGTCTTGCTCAATGCTGTATATGTTGTAATCTTCAGCAAAAGAATTACCAATTTCGAAATTATAATCAAATGTAGAAACTTTCGGCAAAGATGTTCGGTCTCTTTGTAGGAGGGCATATAATGGCCCGATCATTCCGTTAAGTAATAAGATCTGTCAAACGATGACATGTCGCAAGGTGGGCCAAAGTATAATGTAGCTGCATGAGCTGGGCTGAAATATAATAGCTATATACATGAAAGAGTGTACGGTGAGGAGTTGTTCTCGAAGTCGGTTCTAACGGTAATAGATCTACCGGAACGTCTCGAACGGATTTACAAGCACAAATTCCCGGCCTAATCGAAGAAATCGGAGGAAAAAAAGAGAGTGACGCGATCGAAAAAGTATGTTACGCGTTAAATGCCTGTCCCGGTTAAATGCCCAATGGCTCTCGCTTTACTCGTTAACTTCCCAGATTGCTATACCTGGCCTAGTCTAATCGCACGAATTCCTGAATTATGTGTAACTATTTAAGACCATGCGGCAGAGCCTGATAATACAGGTTTGCTTTCCAGTTCCGTCGCATGCAGAACGCGATCCTCTTTGGGTGTAAACCTGTTTTTGGAGCGGTTAATGCAACTTCGTGTCGCTTACCCCAATGCCCCTTTTGCTAAATATTACCGTGGACAATTCACGCGCACCTTTCGTCATTAATCGAGAATTCATCATTAATACAGGCTGCTACTAGCAATCCATTTAAATTAACTGGGATGGGATCTTTTTTCATTATTCAGTTTGCAGTAAGTGCTCTGTTTATTGATCGGTATTCATAGTCAGTTCTTATATTCAAGACTGTCTGAAGTTTTGTCTTGAGGTGTCACGAACCAATCAGAGAACCGCATTAGCGTTTTAAGACATTACTTAAGACGGTCTTAAAATAAGAACGGCCTATGAATACCGGCCTATGTTTGCTTTGTTTACATTTGTTCGAAATAAACTGTCATTTCTTTGGCATTCACATCGAGGAATTGATCGATTCCGCGTTTCTCAAAAAGTTTTACGAGTGAGAATCGCACGACTGACACCCCGTTTATCGTTTATAAAAATAACGCTCATCGCTTTCCTGACTGGACCTGCTGAAGCATCGCGCACGGAAGGGTTAATCACCGACTGTCGCGTCGCGTGAAAGCGTGACAGATGCACGTGTAAAGAGCGTACAGAGTGACAATCGGGAAGTTGCTGAAATTAAATAGCTAACTGTTATTTTGTAATGAGTTGGCAAAATGGATTTAATTAAACACTATATTACAGAAGAAATCCACAATTTTTACTGACACATAATGCAGATAAAATGTATATACATGAATTAAAAATAAATATTAGGAAAAAGATCAGTTTGAGTTGATTGCATAATTCAATGATATCTATATGTTTTCGAAATGATAACCATCTAAACTTACACAATCGAGATGCTTCTGAAAACTGTTAAATACACTTTCTAACATTAATAACTGTAACTGTATCTCCGAAGAGTTTGAGATAAACTCCTTCCATGGATGACCACCCACGTCGAGATTTGGTAAACATATATCACTGAGCCGAACTTTTTTATGCTTACTCTCTAAAAGTGAACCAGTATTATCACTGATTTCAGTGCTACACTTATAACTATAATATCAACGAATATATATAATATTTACTGTTTTCCAGTAATAATACACTGATTCATTTTTAGAAGTTGTGGTTCTACAGATTGAATCAGCAGAAAATCATAACCTCTAAAAGTGAATCAGTGTATTATTACTGAAATATAGTAAATATTCGCTGATGATTACATCAGTTATAATTGTAGCACTGAAGTCAGTAAAAATACACTGATTCACTTTTACAGAGTATGTTTTACAAGTTCACAAATACATATTCTTTTGCACTGTGTACCATTAAGAATGACGGATTTTTTTCTGCAAAGTAGCGTTTAAATTCACTTCATTCTCTCCATTTATTATAAAATTACAGCTATTTAGCTTCAACAGTTCCCCGATTGTTACTCTGTATATACACAGGCGGTGAATGACCCAGAAACACATTATCGCGACACGCGTTGTGCCTGGCGACCCACTCACTCACGTTACACGCCCGGCAATCCGGAACGATGCGCTGCTCGCTTGCTCGCCATTATCATCGACACCCGTCTCAAACGTCATCATCATCATCATCATCATCATCATCATCATCATCATCAGTATCGTCAGTTCGTCTGAAGTTCTTTCTATGTCATCACCTATAATTAACGTTATATCATACGACCTACTTTTAATCCCCTAGAATACCTTCCACTTGAACTCCTGGAAAGCATATTATTTGTTTAAGAGAAACGCACGGTGGAAATAATTAAGCGCGCAGATTGTTACTTCGATTCGCAGTCGCTTCAATAAGTATACAACAAATGAAGAATAATACATTACTATTTTTTCATTTTTCTTGTTGATACATGTGAGCGTCGTCAATAGATTCTTTAAAAAAACTGATGTAAGTATATTAAAAATTAAAGTTACTCGAGGGGTATTTCACTCTCGAGTCTTAGCGAGTCGGTGCTTTTAAAAAACGTTAAGTCAGCACGAAGTCAGCGCGAATCAGCGCAAATAGCAAAAATAATGGGAGGAATCAGTAGAAGTCAATGAAAATAAGGAGCGAGTCAGCGAGAGTCGAGCAACGATGATGTTTGATTCGAGAGTGAAATGCTCCAGTTATTTTGGCACATTGGAAGATTTTTACCCAAAACTCTGACTGAAAATCTTGTGAAAAGTATATTTCGATGACAAGCTGTGATTAATAATAATAGTGATTAGACATACTAGATAAATGCATTTTAGTGCATGCAATGTATTTTTAAAGTATAACTTTAATTTTTTTAATGTACTTAGTTTTTCTTCCGGAGAATTGTCGATGACTCTTGTGACATTAATTGTAGTTTATAAGTCCATAATCGAGGAATTCAGGAATGATTTCAAATTTTTTACATATTTCCCATACATTTCTAACGCGCTTATTAAAAATAAAATGAAATCATAAACATTTTTAAAATGCATATTTTAATATACATTTTTAATGATAATTTAGATTTTAATAATAGTTTAGAACGAGTTTTTTGAAAGTAAAAAATTAATTACTACCGATCACGATGGTCGTGTTAGAATCGCAGTTTTGAAGAGAATCGTTTCTTGCGACCTGCATGAAAATTTTTCCCAAGATTTGTCCTGCTTCCCCGAACACGAACGCGAATGACCGCCACATCTTCTCCCTATCAGTCCTCTAACGGTAAAACAGTCGACCATTGCATTTGCGTACGCGAGGTCCTCACCGACTAACGGAGTTAATTAAAATCGTTAAGAATGGCTCGTCCCTTACAAGGATCGCCCGGCACGATGTCCGGCGAGCGTACCGTAGTTTTACTAGCTTACTACCACGCAAAAATAGCGGCGTGTTGCGGTTTGATCTTTAGGAATCCCATTTGCATGTCTCATGTTAATTAACGTCGTATAAGGATTCGAAAAAAGTGTCTTAATTTCATATTTTATTAAATTCATATATAAATGCGCAAGCATTATTATTGCGAATTAGATAAGAGTGTCACTGATAAGCCAGTGAGATACCGCTGTACACAGCTACAAATTGAACATTATCAATCTTTTCTATGAAAAAACTTCGCTGTTGAAACAAAAACGCAAGGTTGACAGATTTATATGGCGATAATTACTACAATCACATACGAGTATATTCTCGTAGTATATTTTTTTTGTTTCTTTCAATTACCACAACCATTATCTTTGTTAATATTCTTTTTCTCTTTTCTCTTCTTTCTCTTTAAATTGTTTATGTTCGTAGATAATTAAATTTTCGATTTTTCTCAACTACAATTATATTTTCTTCGTATATACCGCAATATTTCGCTCTCAAAGATAATTTCGTAACTTACCTAGATCCGTAGTAGTATGGATGTTACTTGCTTTAGAGGAAGGATAATATTATTTTGCATCTCTCAACTATTTCGGTGAAATCACGAGCTTGAAATAGGATTTCGTCGTATTGTCGGCCGATGGACTCTTAAATGCTGACGTTCGTTGCGTTTAAACAAATAATGGGATAAATTCGGCCGATTCGTGACGATTATAATATCAGAATCTATATCGAGCATGGTTACGCCAGTGAATCTTCCAAAAATAATTGCGCGCTGCCGAAATAATTGCTTAGTGGAAAATTCTATTGACTTCGCAGAAAAGCTGTAAAAATTGAACGCGTAAATTATAAATCTATTTCAATCGTTAATTAGCCTGTAGAAATTATATTGTATATTATGTATGAAATGTGTATACGCTCTTTCTGTTAACGACTATTTCCACCTGATATTTTAATCTTTGATTTTAATATTGTGTACGTGTGTCTACAAAAAATATTATATCGAAATTAAAAGAAATATTTATAACTTTTTTGTGAATCTTGAATTTGAAATACGATTAATAAGAATCCAAAGCAAAGAAAATTTATCTTTATTCCGTTCTATAAAATATATTCATAAATTTTGCATGTACGTACATTTTTATCGAAAGATATGACAAACACAGTCAAATGTGAGCCAACACAAGGTCCTCGTGTGATTAAATTCAATATATTCACAATTCAAATACAGACGTTTCTATCCTATGGATTGGATTTTCAACGTACATCAAATTGCAATCAAAGCTAATGGATTGGCATAAATAAAACCAAGACATCGTTACATTATTGCTCAGTATAAAATTATAAAACTTCGTTTGTGATATCTCGTTGAATACTCAAACTTTACGTTTAACACGCTTATTTAAAATTATGTCAATTTGTAAAATGAAATTAATCCGAAATGAATATTTGAAAATAAGTATATAGTAGATTTATGTAGACTTACATTGAACTCCAGTTAACGATGCACATAAAATCTTACAATACCGATAAATTATGTGATGTGAACTAGTGAGAGAGTGACTAGCAACTGATTAATTTAAAACAAGTGTGCTCTTATACATAAATAGATAGATCAATAAATAAAGTAAAAAAAGATGTAAGTATCAATTTTCTTTAACATAAGTCAAATGATTTAAACACGTCATTAATTCTTTTTAAACAAGTCAATATATAATCTAACATGTCACTGTCACTTTGTAAATTCAATCCCTTTTTTTGTTTGTTAATAAATATCGTGTCTCCGAAATTAGTCTTTTATTTAGTGATTTTTATATTGATATTACTACGCTTATTGAATTATTTTCATTTTATGTCTTCTCACTTTATTATTTCTATATTGTGTAGTATTGTTCATTGGACACTACCACCGCTTCAATTTCGGAACCATGGATCCGGCGAAGGAGATCGTCCGGTTCTCTAGATTCGATAACGGCTTATTAATAACTGCGCGCGCGGTAGGCATTTTTCTTTTCGCAGCATTCACTTTCACTCCTGACTTAAAAAGCAGGAAGTAGACGAAAGAAGAGGCGCTCGCGACCGGTTTCGCCTTCGGTCCTCGGCGAGATCTCCGCGCTGCCGGCATTGTAATAGATGCTCATATAAGGTGCTGTCAGGAAGTGGGCCATCCTCTCATTCATTCTGTTTCTATTTACCTTTTAATCGTAAAGATGGGATTATTTCCAGGAGACATGATGTTTATCCTCGTAGTGTTTTTGTACATTTTATTTTTCTTCTTTTTCTTTGGATGTCATCTGTGAATGGCACATTAACAGTGACATTATTCGAAACACTTCACGATTTATGCAATACTCGAGCACTCTCTTTTCTTTTCAAAATGCAAACATTGAAAGTGAAGGTATGCGTTTCGTAATTAATCAATCGACTAAAAAAATTTATGTATTGAAATTACATCGTAATTTACATTATGTTATATTAAATTATATTTTTTATTATCCCATCACTTTATTTTTTTTTTACTTTTAATATTAATATCTTTGTAGTCATAAAATCTTCAAAATTTCGAAAGCATTTTTTATTAATTTTTTTTACATCTCAAATTATATAATATATTAAATAAATTCTGTTCTGTTTTACGTGTCAGGATAAAAATTTAAACGAACGCTTTAGCGTTTCCAATAAAAAGAGAGAAAGAAAAATGTAACACGGTAGCAATTAGCGGACACGTAAATGGTCGCCTCTAGCGACACAGAGAGACCTAGAAGGAAAGAACTTTGTCGCAACGGCGAGAAGACGAGGGAGGCAAAAAGGGTCCACGAAGCCGTGAGGGGGGAGGAGAATTTAGTTATGGTCTCCCTATCTCTTCCTCCTTTCCTCTTCGGTGTGTTGCCTACTTTAATGTTCCTCTCATGCGCATTCGCGTTCGCCTGCCCACGCGAGGCGACCGCCCCTTTAACATCGCCGGTATTCGCCTGATTTATGAATGCCCCGGCTATATTTAACAGCGTGTTCGCCATTGAAGACATGCCTTAGGCAACGCGCGAGGCAAACTTGGCGAATGGGGAAGAAAGGAGAGACATCGCTTGCTCACTTGCTCAAACGAGGGAAAAAGATGGAAAAAGAGGAAGAAAGAGACAGGGAGGCTGTAACACACAGGTACGACGAGTGAGCACGTAATCCTTGTAATGCAGGAACCTACGCCATCCAGACTGCATTCAGGATGCACCGGGAAATGTCGCCCGCGAAATAGGCGCCTGGGGATGGTGGAACAGGAAGGCTTGTTCCTTGAAACATATAGATGTTATTAAGTTCTGATAAATGTTCCAAGATTTTCATATTTTACTCTGGATTTTGGAGTCTAAAAATCAAAGGATTAATCCTACTTTTATTCAGGCTTATTTAATTCAAAATGTAATTTGTTTTTTTACTAATATTTTATTTAAAAGCTTTTTTTCTTGTATTTAATAACTTCTGTTAATATGAGATCCCCCCTCTCTCTCTCTCTCTATCTGTGAAAATATTTTATTTTTTTAATTTTTTTAAAGCTTTTTAATTATATTGACCCAAACGATATAATTGTGTAATGTATAATAAATTTGAACAGATCAGTAGGATTAAGAACCGCTTCAAAAGAGCAGATACTCATATAAATGAAATGTACAATCAATGGAACGATTAATCGCTCGAGAAAAACGAAAACTTTACGTGGGTGTTATTGTATTTTCATCGAACGATTTCTGAAGCGTAATCTGCAAATTTAAGGGTTTATAAATTGAAACAGAATAAAAATAGTCGCTTTGAAGGATAAGGTCTCTTCTTTAAGACAGATGTTAATATGTGTCTCATAAACAAATGTAAAGATTAAATAAGTACAGCGATTCCGGAAACAGATAATCGGGAGATTTAAAGACTTCTATAGAGAGGAAATAGAATGCACGTATAAAAAATAAAAGTAGGATTATTTTTTTATGTGGAATGATTATATTAAGAATTTCGTTAAAAATGATATTTTTGAAAACAATAACAATGAAATTTCTGCGTATATAAAATGCGTTTAATTGCTGGAGTTAATATTTTGCTGCAACCACGTGAATTAAAAAATCTAACGTTTGACGTCAAGACAAGAATTCTCCGCCATCGATTTTTGGATAGCCCCTTTTTAGGAGTTAGGGGAATACCTCAGATTCCAAGAGATCGATTTACACGCCTCCATGGTATTATCGTAATTTGCATTTTGCTGATCTAATCCCAGTAATATTTCGCGTCGTAGTAATTTGCATACATTAAATCGATCGCGAGACAAGAATCGAGCCCGGGCTCAACGACGAGGTTATCCTGCACGAGATTATCGAGCAATACTATCAAGTTTCTTATTAAGTATGATTTCATATCAGATTGTCGTGATGTCTCGTTCTTTCTGTCCTTTTTCCACATTGTTTGTATAATCCAATCTATAAGTTACGTGAATTTTCTCGTATATGATTACAAAACAGGCCTC
Source organism: Mycetomoellerius zeteki (assembly GCF_001594055.1). Classification (NCBI taxonomy): domain Eukaryota; kingdom Metazoa; phylum Arthropoda; class Insecta; order Hymenoptera; family Formicidae; genus Mycetomoellerius; species Mycetomoellerius zeteki. The sequence goes on along the minus strand of NW_017257066.1, from coordinate 155,219 downwards.
TATTCTCGAATAACAATTAAAAATATCGAAACCTGTTGAAACACCTCGATATTTTCGTCGAGAAAAGATCAGTTTCAAAGAGGTATACGAATATGTATATATAGGTCTGTTTTTTTCTGAATTTCTTCATATATCGTTTTTCTTTTTTTCTTGGCGTTAGAGAGAAAAGAAAGTAAGATGAATGGCGCAAGAATTAAGTTTAGTCGAAAAGGATAGATCGTATATATCTCGAATTTTTAAACCGATATTTTATATTCACTTGCTATATGTTTTTTTACTTTAATTCAGATTCGTGGTCTAACAGAGAGAGCAGAGCGTACAGATCGACATTCTGCTTTAGATTAAATTGGTAATGTGTTAAACGGTTTTCATAAATCTTAGTAGAAGTGCCCTTTCAGGATCAAGTTATATAGATTTATATTTCTATCGTATATGCAAGAGTCTTATTTATCGGAGGAGACTCGTGCACCTTTACTCGAGGTTCGTTACATAGTTCCCACGCGGCTGTATCAGTAATGAATCTGACCAGCGTATGCTCCTTCCTTCGGGGTAACGCCGCTTTTATCGTCCAATTTAATTTAGCGCTGATATACGACATTGGAAAAAGATCGCGGTGTCGCCATGCCAACAAGCTCAGGGACTGCCAATTAGTTTCGTGTATTTTTTATACCAAGTCCCATACGTTTGCAGGTGAAAAGTTGGTTTGACAAAGTTTGATAGTTTACACTGATAAATTCATAATGTCAATTATATCCAATTTAAATTATTTTTAATCGTTTCACGTTGAATTAAATAATGCTGCAATATAGCAAAATATATGATAAATTAGTTAAAATCCTTAAAATTTGTTCCATCAGCCATCGTTTATTTATAAAAATTCTATATCAATCATAGAAAAATCTATATCCGCAATTTACGATATATTAGGCTTTCTTATGACAATTTATGAAACGACAATGGATCTTGTGAAAGATTTAACAATGAATTTTGATTATCATAGAAGTCGAATTGTATTCTACTTATTTTTTACAGACTTGAATGTATTTACCAGAATTCACAATATTATAAATTGTAGCGATTGTGCCTTCAAAAGTTAACTTGGCCAATTAAATATCTGTATTTTTTTTTCCTTTAACTTGTCCATATCATTCGTAGATTCCGCATTGCAAACACCTGTAGCTTCAAACGGTAATGCTAGACGCACCGCGTACGTCGATTTAGAACCAGGTTGTTTCTGATGCTTTGCAGTTTAATTAATAGTAAAATAGCAAGTGTCGAGTTGAGAGAGAGAGAGAGAAAGAGAGAGAGAAAGACGAAGAAGGAGAGGAACGTTCGCTGCTTATCGCAGCGTTTGCAATACTCTGGGCCCCCCTCGCGACGTTATCCCAAGTGCATTGGTGCCATCCCAGGGCCTTGAAAGAGCTGGTTCTATCGCGATCTACATAGTTGCATAACTTGAAGCCGGGTATCGATGCTCTCGAAGGCGAGCGACCGCGCGAGCGAGATCGCGATGCACCGGTCCGCAGCAGGGAAACGGGGGAGGGGCGAGTCGGGGCCCGGGTGAGGGCCAAGGTGTGATGAGGACGGTGCACCCAAGCCCGATGTCCGATGTGCAACGAACCCGGCACTTACTGCTGCTGGAGGAACGATCTTGTTCCTTTTGTCCCGACCGCTTGTTTAATATCATCCCTCTCTTTTATTCGCGTGCGGAATTGTTGTATTTCGGACGTTACGTCATCTTCAACGGAAAGAGATACTCCGGACAGACGACGGAGCGTGGCGCTCTTGAGAGAGCCGATCATCGTAATCGGAAGCTAATTGAAAACGCGCGTTCCTTCGAGACGGGACACGATCAATTTCGCATATAATTGGCTTCTGACGCGCGACCGCGCTGGAAAGTTCTGCGAAGATGAATTATGGCGGATATGCACTGGGGGTACCTTCTCCCTTCTTCGACCTCCTCCTTTTCCTCCTTCTTTCACCACATCTCTCACGCTCTCTCGATCGCGTGGCGTCGCGGATGCTGGCGATGATTTGCTGCCGCACGTTTTAATTGGGGCCCCGGCATCGCATACGGCTTCTTTTCATGCGCTTTGCCTACCGGCCACTCTCGCTTTCGTGCTGACACGAGGATCCTTGGCTCTCCGTAGGATATAACAAAAAAAAAAACGTCGTTCAACCTTCCACAACGCGACTTCCGCGTATGGGTGCACTATAAAGGACCGTGCACACCCGCGTCTAAAATGTACATTCTTGTCTTTTTCTTCCTGTCTACGATGCACTTATTTTGCTATCGTGTCAACTTAAAAAAGAATTAAGTTTATTTGTATGTATTAAATTCAGAATGAAGATTATCATTTATTATTAAAACAAACAATGTATAACAATAAAACAACAACAATGTATAATAACAAACAATATGTAATAATGAAACAACGTTATCAGACTTGTCGGTAAATTTGAAACAACATAAATCAATTAATATCCAGTGGTAAGAAAAATATTTAAAAAATGACTCACCAAACGGTTACTGAACGATACAAATTATTTGATGATGATGACGAATGTTTTATTGATTGCTCTTGGAATTACAATTTATACATATTGTCTTAATCTTACTTATTTTAACTTATTCTACGAACTTATTTAATCATTCTTTTGTTTTTTATTATCTTAATCCAATATCCAATTTGTATCTGCTTTTGCACTCATCTTAGGCTAGCTCTTTATTTATAGACTCAAGTAAGTCGGTCCTATAAAAACTTTCATTTTTAAAATTTTTTTTATTTTTTTTATAACATATTTCTAATAATAAGTTGTATACATATACAACATAACAAGTAATTTTTTCAAATTTCTATATTTGAGTTTAATTTTAATTTATTTCTCTTATTTTTTCTTTTCCTCCTTCTCTCTCTCTTTTATAAATTACTTTTTAGAAGATTGACTTTTTAATTGTGCACACGTGTGCAGAGACCTTAAGACGTTTGATCGAAGGAACGACGACGTGGGCGCTGTTTTCTTCTCCATCGTCGATTTTAATAAGGAACGACGACGACGGTGACGACGACGACGAGGAGACGCGGTTATGACGGCACGAAGGTGGTGCCGTAAAACCGGGTGATAAAGATACGCGTCGCTCACTCGCTTGCTCGCTCGTGCTCCGTTCGGCCTGGTTCGGCCAGGCTATCTGCCGTAGATATTGTTATTAAGTGTCGTAAAGTTTATTACGGCGATTTTGCACCGCCGTAGCGGGTGTGGGTCGCGGATGAATTCATTGTAAGTGCCTGCCGCATTCTGTTTTCTAACCGGCGCGGCTTTTGTTGCGCCCTCACGATTCCAATTGGCTTTTCCGAGCGCGCAGTGAAAGCTCGATTCCGGTCCATTAATCAAGTGCGAAAGGTACAGGAGAGCTTATATATTTGTTGGAGTCTTTGTTCAATAGTGTGTAGGCCCCCAAGAAACCGTTTTCTTCTTTTTTAAATGACTTAGCACAGACATTACGGTTAATTCAGAAAATTATACAGAAATCTAAACGAGTTTACTTAGATACTATATCACGGCTTCGGATTTATTGATTATGCTAATTATATGAAATGTGACATTACGAGAGAATATGGGTCGCATTTATTGGGAAAGAAACAACTTTGTCGGAGCCGTTCCAAGATATTGCCGCAGGTTTCGGGTCGATCATTCATTCTCGTTGGGCTTCTGTTTGAGAAAGTATCATTGATAATTATGCGCGTTGCCCGTTAACCCTGATTGGCACGTTGTTCCGTTGTAATGATGCAGTTGAGTCGATCGATCATCGGCTACTGCAATTGCAGCCACAGACAACGTCGTCGTGTCCAACCGGTGGCCTGTTTCCTCATAAGGCTTTTGGGTGGTCTAAGTTTTAGATTATATATTGACGAGAATAGGTACATTAGCGCTTACGTAGTTACGTAGCACGTTCTGCCATGCATAATACACGTAACATCTTCATTTTTAAATAAAAGTTTATTTACATAAAAATGCAGAACTTACAAGTGTCTTTGCGAGAGTTTAAAAAAAGAATCGAGGTAATCCGAAAGGTGAAACGACACATGAGAATTAATTTAGAAAGGTATAAGAAAATCCGACTGTAGGGATTTCGATGGATGGATGCATTGTTTTAGGCAATCAAGGACTCTCTTGTGATCGCGCCGGCGAGTGACGTTCTTGGTAGTTTTTCCTTGGAAAGGAAAAGGTGTTCTTTGTTGCACGGCAGAGCGTGCCACGTAAGGGACATTGATTAATGCTACGTCGGCTCACTTTGCCGCCATTAGTCTTGGCTCTCATCTTCATTATAATGTCACGGGGCTAATCCCAGCGTCCATTCATGCGATCTACGAAGTTTCGTCGCGCGAGCGCATCCTCGACAAAGGCTCCTTCTTCTCACTCTTGGAGAATGCACCTTTGCCTCCGAGTCGTCGCACACCTTTAATAGTCATTACAAACATCGGATTAATCTCACGGTCCTTTTCTGGGTGGTCGCGCTTATGCGAAAGCATAATGATTTCTATTCTAGCTCCCATAATTAGATAATTTTTTTAAATCTCACGCTCTCTTTTCCTTTCCAATAAAAATACTTTATACATAAAGTTATGTTATTCTTTTACGTTATATTTAATTAAAAAATATTTTGTATTATTTCTCGTGAATCTCGTAAATTAGATTGATTACTCGTATTTTCATCTCTCATGAGACAACCGTGAATTATTTTTATTACCACTTTATTAACGTATAATTGGAATATATGGCCCTGGTGAAAATTTTTCTCAGAATTTTTCATATAATTTTTCAGAATTTCTATATAATTTTATAACTTTCTCATATTTTTTATACGAAATCGAACACTTCTCAGAAAATCTACGTCTTTTCTCAGAATTTTCCATATAAGTTAATTATGAAATATCGTAAGATTTCTAAGATTTTTTGTAAGTTTTTGTAAGTAATTTCTGATGAAATGTTATAAAATCTAAAAAATTTAAAATATTTTTAAAAAATTATGGGATGAGAAATTTCAGAATATTTCAGAATTCACATGTATGAAACACTCTGAGACATGTATGAAACATTCTGAATTCGTATAAAAATTATAAGAAAAATTTTCACTAGGGGAATTCTGATGATCTCGGGACATTTTCCTATAAATTTTTAAATAGTATAATGATTTTGAAGAATTGTATGTTTTACAATTTTATTTTTCAGTTTTGTTCTATTCATACATGATAATTATCGTACTATATTTATGTTAAGATCAATTTTTTTGCAATTGTTGCAATTTTTTATATAGTTGACAACTTTTTCTATTGAAACAGTTGAAACTTAAAATTCTTCTAAAATTAATAATAAAAATTTTAGGATCCAACTCATATGTGTTCCTTTAGCGTCACAAAAAATATGTGTTCCTGTTTATACGGATTAAAACAAAGATTTATAGAATTATATTTTTATATAATTATATACGTGTGTAGATTTCCTTATATTTTCGTTGCGCTTGTGAATTGTTATGTTCCTCAATAGAGGAGATAGTATAATTATATCATATCACAGTATATATTCTCGTGCCTCGGGCTAACGATCCTTCGGATGCGTATAAATTTAATTATATCCTTACGGCCGTTGTATCCTGCACGTCTTTAAAGTCTGCTCTCCTTGCGAGACAGTTGAAAATAAGTCCTCGTGGATCGTAAAGCTGTCAGTATCTGCTGACATTTCGAGCGCGAGACAAATTGTAAAGGCGATTCTATCGCGGCGCCGTGAGAAACGTGAGTTTCTGCGTTAGACAGCCGGCAATGATCGCGCGCGAGAGTTTCTCCTCTACGCGGAATTGCATTTTATTTGGTAAAGTAGCAACGCCATGCGCATTCGAATCCCTGGCACCGACAATCGCCATTCATGGGAGATACCGTTACGTCTGCGATCGTTACGCACGCCGTTGAAATTTTACACTGTCGAAAAAAACTAGTTGTACACAATAACGTTAGCATCAAAGAACTGTTTTAGATTTAATTATACACATATTCTAATACAGTACTATTCTGTTTCAAAACTTGGGCTATTACATTGTACGATACGCAGACATTTAATCTTCGAGCTGTTTTTCTCTCACGTCGCATTAATAATTAAGCTTTAAATTAAGATATTTAATTAAGTACAATTGTATGTAATAAACTCGGCACATTAAACATCCCAGGTATATATTTACATACAATGTGAATCGCGAAGCTTATCTCGGGATATTTTTATCGTTTACGCATGAGGCTTTTGATCATCGAAAATAATATTTAAGCGCGGCGTGCATTGTACGAGAAGAGATCGTGAGTCTCCCCTTCTTATGAGGATTCTCCTTTAATGTTCATGATTATCCTACCACTTGAGAGTATTATACTCCGTAGAATTATAAGGTCGACGAAACGAATCCTCATCACGCTCGGTCGGGGCGTTATGCGAAATAAAACCCCGATATCTTTTTCACGCCTCATCTTTGCCTTTTGTGAAACATCTCGAATATCGATCAGTCGGATCAATTTTTCTCGATAAGGAAAATTATATCGCGTCTATAATGGGAATTTGTATTACTTTCTCTCTTTTTACAGATTTACAATCAGTTTCCACACTCAATACTCTCGTATGCCTTATTTAGAATTTGATGTAATTTCATCGTCTCTCTTCGTTATAGACCATCATCGCCCGTTTCTCTGCAAAATAATTTCTTGCGCGTCGCGCTTGATTTGTGATTGATTGAAGCAACACATTGAGAATACGAAAAATATAATATAAAACAGAGAACACGGCACTTCACTTAGCGAAACAAATATGTGAATAGTGGCTGATGTGTAGATCGAGTTCAGTGTCCTTCTTCTGCGTGTTTCTCGACTTCACGGTGAAAACTTGGTCCAAGGTCACTCGGCGGTGGCTGATGGATGACAAGTTGGTCTTACCGACGACAAACTGAAGTACACAAATATTGAATCAACGCAAAGGGAAACACAAATCGACATCAGGAAATATCTTCCTCATGTATTGCCAAGCAATGTATTAGAAGCTGTCACAATGAAAATATGAATTTGTCTTACGTATGGGATCAAAAGGACTAAAAATTAGTCGTTAAGACTTATTAAGACTTCACGCGTGGTTTTTTCAAGTAATTATTCGCATAAAATGTTTCTGACACTCCAATATTAAATCTCAATTTTTATTATGCTCTTTGACGATTTACAATTAAATAAAAAATGATGAGAGAGAGAGAGAGAGAGAGAGAGTTGTTTTATAAAAAAAATATGTAATTGCATATTACAAATTGCATATTTTTTTTTAAAAGCTACTATGTATTTTCATTACACTAATGGATTAGTCTCATAATTCTGTGGATAAAAGTATTAAGGTACAGTTATCAAAATGTGACCTTAAAAAATTAATCCGCATACACATATTACGCTGCCGGAGTCCCTATATTTGAAATAGCTCCTATCTTTAATCCTTCGTAACATGGCTAAAAAAGGTATTGAAATAAAAAAAATTCATTTTAGAGGGGATGAATAATACATTCCCTGATAGCAAAATGTTAGCAATTTGGGGCCAAATTGATAGCAAATTCCATCAGATTTTGACTACAAAACCATAGCTCTGTATCCGCATTTGGCTATGGATTCGACAAAACCTGTTGACAGGCTATGCCAGCAGATTGGTGGCGGAAACCGAGCAGAATATGCTCGAATCAGGTTCTGCTCTTTCAATCTGCTCTCAATCTGCCGTCAGGTTATGCAAGACTTTGCTTGGTTTTCTGCTATCAATCTGCTGGCATAGCATGTCTAGTAGGCTTTGTTATATTTCTGGCAGCAATTTGCTGACAATGTCAGATAATACAAATTCTGTATACAATTTGGTGCCTTTCTGCAATCATAAATTGATAGCAGGCTCTGTTCAAAATCTGTCTCCGCAGGCTTTGCTATCAGGGTTCATGACTTCTGATCGAAATTTCAAGATAACGTTAACCTTTTTTATAAAAAAAATATCAAATATCGCCAAAAAAATCATTTTTTCCATATAAATCTCAATTATCTTGGAAATTTGACGTGCTAGAATTTTGTTTACTAGCTGCATTATTTTCAGCATCCAAAAATCTATAAGAGATACGTATTCCGGTCCAAAGTAATTTTTTGCTGTAAACTAGTGTAATTTTCTACGTACATTCTTTAGATCAGTGATGCGTAATCAACAATCCACGGATGTCACGCAGCCCATCTGTGAATTTTTTGTGAAATTTGTTCCCGTCAGCTCCACTCTAAATTTTTAGGAGTGAAATTTCACTCCAAGAAAAGTGATAGTTACGCCAGTCCGGCAAGGAGTGAATTGCACTTCACTCCTTCAGGAATGAATTTCTTAATCTAACCTAAAAAGTTAACTTTAATGATTAATATCTCGCTTCGCGAGACAGCTTTTTTCTTCGCAATATTTAAAGTACTAAATGGACGATAGCGAAGGTCACAGAGCTAATTTGGAGAAACAGCCATTGGTCTGATAGCACTTACGTTCAAGAACACGTTTACTAACGTGAAATCCCGGTATATTGCAGAAATTGTGCCAGCGACGCGACGTCGGCGGCGAATTCATTGGCGCCATTGAAGACAAAGTCGCGTTGCCCTACCGCAAATATTGAATTTTGCGGTGACACGACCGCGTTTAAAGAGTCCGGGATCTCTCAGCGCTGATTCGAAGAAGTCTTCTCTGTCTTTTTTCCTTTCCTTCTCTCTCTCTCTCTCTCTCCCTCTTTCTCTCTCCGTAATTTGTCGGAATAACACCGCGGCGTTACGGAGCAATCTGTAAGATCCCTCGCCGTAACCGCGAAATGTACTCGCGAACGAGCGATTCGTTGCCGCGAAGGTTTCGAGAAGCGCTCTCAAGGGTGTAAGAACGTGAGATTACAATAATTTAGGAACGCAATTGCCCGTAGATGTAATGACCTAAGGATGCGATCATTTGAGAATTTAACGACCCGAGGATGTAATCACTTAAAGATATAACAACGCAAGAATATAATAATCCAATGATATGCTTTCTAAGAATATGATAATAATATAATAATCGAAATATGTAAGAATAGAATCACATCGTCTTTAGAGACATCCTCAGTTAAAGATGGATGGAGTAAACAATAAATTACACTAGACCTATATGACTAAGGCCCGGTTGCACCAACGTTACTTTGACTTTAAGCGAATTTTAAAATTCTATCTCTCTCGTTTTAAAGCCGAAAAAGAGACAGAGAGAGGTTTAAGCCTCGCTTAAAATCAAAGTTGATGCAATCGGGCCTAAATCAAATAAGTAAATAAGCGTGAAATACGGTCAAGGCTGGATCTAGGTGCCTAATAGTATTTCTACGTAAATACATCCTTCAGCTACAAAAATTTCGTATCACAATTACTGTCGGATTTGAAACGTAATTTGAAACGCAACTGCAAACTGAAGCAGAAACAGTAATATCACAAATTGAATTGATCGTCAATTTAATAATAATACGATGAAATAATCTAAAAAAATTTTTTCTTGAATAAAAAACAGAACAAGAAAATCGTTGTTCGGCAACTTTTTGCCATTGATAATTTCACACAGGAAATTCTTGAAACTTAACTCAGGATCTTGCTCTATAATACTATCTGGATAGGAAAAGGCGAGGCATGATAACGATCTATTCTCCAATTTTCGATTACATTGTGATCAAATATATTGTGTCAATAACGAGGCGTGCGTGGCTGTCAGCGGGACAAGAATTGCAAAACCAGTCTCACGAAGTCCTATAATAACATTATACGTTTCTCATTTCGCGCATTTTATGCAGTCTAATGTGCTCCCAGCGAAACTTAATTGAGGAAGTAATAAGGTAATAAGGTAAACTTGAAATTCAGCGCGATTCTTTTCACTGCCTACCTATCCGTCTTTCTCCTTTTTTCCCTCTTTTTTTATTAATGTTCTAATACATTGCTTTTACGCAATTAAATTAAGGTACATATGTATCAGTAGATGGAAAGCGAAGAAATAAATATAGGAAGTTTAAATACATACACACAGACAACTAAATGGATTTCTTTCGAATCAGCAAGATAGTTTCCGAAATACACAGAAAGAACGGCGCTGAAGTATTTAAAAATTAGCTAAATACAGATCTGAAAATAATTTTGTTAGATTTTATTGAAATAATTATATTGAATTTAAACTAGTTGCTAGAGTATCAAAATGTTTTCCAGCATTACTCATCATGTTACATAATTATTTTTATGGTTTAACAAAATTATTTTCAGATCTGTATAGCTAAATTTTAAATATTTCAGCAAAATCATTCTTTTCATGTACAGTGTAATAACACATAGTTTTCTCCACTTTATTATAAATTTTAATGTGAATCTTTTTGTTTTTAAGATTTATGCTTTCTCTCTCTCTCTCTCTTTCGTGAAAATCATACAATACCATCAAATAGAAAATATTACGTGCAAAAATTATTTAATTTCATACTCGACACTATTGATAGGCGAGTATATAGAATTACTTTCACGGTGTCAGTGTCAGTGTGCCACTGAGAGAAGCAATAGCAACAGTCAGTAGAAATAGGTGCGGCCGGAAACGTCAATTTCGAACCGAGCTAATCCTAGTCTTATAGGTAGGAGGGAGATAACCTTTTTCGCATTCGTAGACGAATTCAATTTAAACACCGTTAATCATCGATCACATAAATGTATCATTCGATGGACTGTATTGTAATTGTATTACAATTTCTTAAATCCTAAGGATTTGGCGCGATCTGATACGAAGGATTCAAACGTTTGAAAATCTTAGAATGCGAACGTTTAAAAATCTAAGAACACACGAGAGTCTAAGGAGCTTACAAAGATGTAAACATAATAAATTATCTTGATTTGAATTTTTGAAGATTAAAAAGAAACTTGAAACAAAAGAGAGAGATATGAGGAAGAAAATACACCTGTATATTGTTAAATTATCCCATGATAGATCGATAGGTTCAAACTTTGACACTCTCACCCCATTCGAGAAATCCTAAGATTTTATTGATTTACCTACTTCCATGTCGTCTTGCTTTTGCATTCGCAAATTGTTCAGCGGAATTTGGCACGCTGTGGTAATCGAAGAAAGGCCAAAGGATGCGAATCGGAATGGGGCCAGCGCCGCCCTTCGACCTCGCAGGCTCGCACGCCCGTCCGCGTCGTCGCGATGGGATGCGTGCCGTGCGGCGCGGCGCGGCGTGGCGGCAGAATTTCGTCGATCGCGCAAGATCGATTTGGCATGAATCTCGATCGGCGCGCACCATGACCTCGGTCCGCGCCGTTGCGCAGTTTCGCGGTGCGCCACGCCGCGCGTCCAGTCCTCAATTATAACGGCTCACGCGAAAATGCAGTTTAAATTGCAGGTTCACGTCATCTCTCGGCCAAGGCGAGGGAAACGATTTCGGCCGGCGCGGCGGTCGGTTTCGAATGATCCAATCAAATGTATGCTCGTTGCAGCGCTTCTGCTCCTCCGCGGTTCGGTAATGCGAGACCGAACCGTTATATTCATCACGACTCGTGGCTCTACACAACGAACGCGGAAATGTGCACCCGTAACTGGCAAAAAGGGGAACGCGACGTCCGTCACGTGAGCGTTGCGCCACTCTCGAAAACGCGATAAAAAAAGAAAAAACATATTCTCGCCGAATCTACTTTAACCCCGTGTAATCCACGTGATCGTTTCTTGCGTATGCCGAGGCACACACACACACACACACACACCGCGCGCGGTTTATCGATTCAACCAAAAATACATATGCTAATTCTGCGTTTTATAGCGAAAGAAAGGAAAGTTTAAAAATTATGTTTATATTCGCGCGTTAAAATCACCGCGTGCCAAAGCGGTAAATCCACGAACGAATTAATGTTGAAGGAAAGAAATCAATTCACATGAATGAAGGAAATCGTTCCATACGATACTTGGGAAATCTTAATTGGGGTGAAACATTGAACTTTCAACGAAATTTCTTCTAGTGCTGTAACGTAGAAATTGAATTCAGTGAATAGTGTCTCAAAACCAGATTTTCATTCTCGTTCAATTTGTTTCTTCAGGAAATGGTATACCGTTTAATACTATTATAATATCTTCCTTAATTACACTGGTCGAAAATTTCACTTTTCTTATGTTAAATTGCTCTAATATATAATAGTGTTTCTTATAGTATTTGTTGTGCCAATTTCAAATCTATTTGCTAAATTTATGAGAGGAGAGCCGTAAGATTTTTTAGTAACGTGCATTTAAAAATTTCTCTACTTATTTCTTTTTTTAAATATAAATAAATGATTTATAGAGATAGCTACTGAATGTAATATGATTTCCTAATTATATAAAAGGCTTTAACAAAAAAATTATTTTAATTAAGAAAAAGGTCCTATAAAACGAGCTGTTAGCAAAATTAGAAATTTTTAAAAAGAAATGTCGGTTACAAAAAATGTAAGCCTTGAGGATAAATTCTAAACGCATTTTCACAGAATTCATAAAAAGATACATAATAATTAGTCAAAATTACTCATTTAACAAAATCATTGTCGACCAGGGTTATCGATAGCTTCTATTAAGAATCTCGATATGCAGATTCCCTTTCAAATATTTCTAAAACTTCCACATAATCATATTCTCCATCACTTCTCCGAAGCTGTCGGTAGCTCTCGGTTGCAGATGGCTGGATGAGACTTTCTGGCGGTACCTCAATCGACTTAGTCCCACCGACATGAGACAGCATTAAGATCGCGAAGAGCAGTGGTCCAGGATGGAGTTTTCCGCCGTAAGTCTCACCGCCGTCGATCTATTGTTCGCCATGTAGACGAGCGAGAGCGCCCATAAGTCATTACACGTCGAGGGTTTGATTATGATCTCTATTGTGGCGACCGCGTCGTGAGCATTGTTCGCCGAGCCACCTGTAACCGACGGCTTCCCGTCCCTCATCCCCGCCATCCCTCTTTCCCACAATCGACGAGAGAGTCGTATACCTTTCCCGCAAGAACAGCTGACCTTCCTTATTATTTATCAATCGTGCAGGAACATTGCGGAGCCAATTTTAATGTTGCCATTTTGAAGCTTCATTAAGCGTGTTATTAAGTTCTAAAATGAGTCTGTAAATCGATTTGAAACATCTAATCCCGAAAAGATTGAGATTACATAATTTTGCCTCGTTGGAACAATCGGCTGTTATGATAAAATTGCAGTATTTTCAGCGGCATATATTTTTTTTTTCGACGTAGCCGCAAGATAGCAAAGGTAATACTCGCTTTGGCGGATGTTGCGCGATTGCTCGGAAAAGTCGCCGCTCATAAATTGTCACGACGCGGAAGGCTTTCTTCCGAAAGTCTCGTGAGATACCGAGCCGTTAATCTTGTCGGATTCGAGGAAGCATTGTAATACGCGAAGTCGCATCGTCGCTGGTCCGTAGAACGGAGGAAAGCGCACCTCTTCCGTTTTCTGCCTTACTTGATGCGAATGAGAACTTTGTTTTTTTTTCAGCAGCCGAAGTCACGCATTTATACCTAACAATATCGACCAGAAAGTTTACTATAAAGTTTACTCCACTAAAAAAAAGTTTAACCCGTTTAACCCTACATTAATTGCGTAATTTATTTTTAACGTAAGTCGCGTGAGATGTTTTTGATACATCCTTAATATTTTAATTTTCATCATCCTCTTTAATGATTTAAAAAGAAAGAAAGGTTGATCATATTCTATTCATCCTTTAAATGTAGATAAATAAAATCATTTTAATTATGATAAATGTAGATAAATAAAAACGTTTTAATTATAAAACAATTTAAAAAATATGTATGTATAAGTAACATTCATACATGGAAAGAATTTTTTCTTAAGATGTATCCTGAAAATATGATAGTCATAGGACAACATTGAGTTTTGAAGAATTTGATGTAAATCTCTCATTCATTAATAAAACTACTTACAATAAAATATAAAATAAGTTTGATTAATTTTATTGAAGTGCACGGTAAAAACTTTAAAATATTGTATTATACCATATTTTCAGGTTAAATTTTAAGAGAAAATTATTTCCGTGTACATTTAGCGATTTGTAAAATGGAGATGTCCCAGAGTTGCATTGTTGGAATTTTATTTTCAAATTACATATATTGGTAGAACCCGAGTAGTACTAATGAAATCTGTAATAATGTATATTCGATTATGGTACTTATAGGTCAATTCTAAGCAGAATCGTAAGACTTGTAACGTGTTCTCGTAAAACTTGTATAAGAACTTGTATAAGAACTTATGACTAGTATTCTAATTTTATGTGTACACTGAGAAAAAAAAGTTGTTGTTTCAAAAAAATATTAGTTGATTCAACTAAATATAGCGGTCACGGGCTGTCAAGCAAATATTTGTTAATTCAATCAGATATTTGTTAATTCAAACAAATAACGTATTTTAAATTACAAGATTTTGTTAATCCATATATATAAATGTTTGAACTAAATAATTATTACGAACTCAACGCATTTAGTCAAGTTAACAACTTTTTTTTTTCTCAGTATATGTATCGTAAGACGTACGATTATTCGTAAATATCTACGATTTCTTATAAATTTTATGGCTAGTAAGAAGCTGTTTGTTAAAATATTATATAAAGGTATAAGTACTTAAAAATTCTTACAAATTTTATAGGAATATGTTACGAACCTTACGATTCTGTTTAGAATGTAGGCATTAATTATGTGTAAAGTTTGAGTCATGAAACTTTTTAATCTGAAAAGAAACACGAATGTTATTATCAATTTTAAAGTCGATTTTGTCGACTTTCTTCATTTTTTGTAAGCCATCAGAAATTTTGGAATTGTCAATTATGTAAAAATTAACTGAATATATTGAAAGAGAAAGTGTACGACATGTCGGTAGTACTCATCGCGAAACAACAACTTCCTCTGGAGGAATTGAAACTAAATTCCAATGAAAATGATTCTTCGACACAAAACGAAGAAAGTGTCTCATTCGTTTCTTGCGAGTTGGTCGGAAATTTGGGGTCAAGCTTCGATTCAGAGTTTATTGATGTACTTTAGAAGTCGCAACTCGTATATGGCTCAACGCAGTTTAGCTGTTTCATGGTTTACCTAACCCAGAGAGATATCGCCTCCTCTTTCCGGATCGGCCTCGCACTAACTTATCCGCCTACCTACGGGTAGGATAAGAGCAAAATGGAAACGGAGAATTTCTCCGTGGCCCAACGACGAAACGTGTTTCAGGCGGGTTGTCAAACTTCGCTTTTTACATGCAAGACGGCAGCATGTCAGAGCCACTCGTATTAAGCCCACTTTGGACGATTTATAATTCGAATAATATAATCTGAATTGTAGAATATAATTCTATTTATAATTTTATATACCGTGTGAAATACAAACAACTATTGAAGAATCAAATACATATAAAATAGATAGCAATTTTTTATCCAACCTATAATTCATCATCTATATTAAACTCGAGCCACGTGCCGTCTCGAGACGGCAGCTAATCGGAATATGAAAATAGTCGCGCGGCGTCTCGCGAACTTTTTCTTGGAAGCGAAGAGATTTCAGCTTTTTTTCTTGGACTTTCTTTCTTCCCCCTTCTTTCTTTTTCTCATTTTTTCTTCTTTCGCGGCGCGATGAGTAACGAGCGGACGCTTCCGAGGAGGCGCGCGGCGGCGTGTCCCTCGTGAGTTATACGACGCGAGGGTGCGAAGAAGTGGTCAGACCAGTGTCAAATCTCGGCTTTCACTGCGTCTGTGTGTGACCCACAAAGGCGATCGTGCGCGCGCGCGCGCGCCCGCACATTTTTCGCGCGTGAGGATCGAGAGCGCGAAGCTCGCTCGCAAAGGTTCGTGAGTTATCTACCTACTCACATTGGCGTACACATGCATGCAACACACACGCGACGGAGAGGAGAGGAAAAGGGGTTGGACAGAAATGAGTTCTTTTGCGCTACCGAATGCTCATTATCCGCATCGACGTCGCCGGGCCATATCGCTTCGTAACGAGCAAAAAGCTTCGGAAATAACGAAGCCTAGTGAAAGGGAAGATCGCGGCCGTACCTGAAAATTTACAAACACTCGGAGCACTCGGAGCTTCGTGTAATTTCCAAGCAAGCGGAAAAGATCGCTACAGCTGTAACACGAAAGGCACAAATCCACGGATTTAACAGCGCATTTACGTAAGCACATTAAAAGCCGCCGTTTTTTTCAACACCAAAGGCACGAAGGTGGTTTACGCAATCGTAGAGACGAGGTAGGACGGTAATCAAAAGAAGGGGTTGCAGGAATAAGAGATAGAAGAAAGGAGGAGGAGAAGGAATCGAGCATGATCGATGGTATAAATTTCCTGTTGTCGGTTGCTGAGAAAACGGATTCCCCCCTCATTTGGCATTCAACAGCGATGTATTCGTGCCGCGGTTTAGCACCCATCCACCGCTAATCATCGTGCATCTGGAGGACGCGCAAGAACCCGGAAGTAATCGCAACTGAAGCCGCGATAAAATGACGTTTCACCGTGTGTAACGCATCGCGATATCCATCTCCGTGGTATTTCCGACGACGAGGGAACATGACCCGATATCCACGTGATTTTCTTATCTCTCCAACCCTTCGCGTTGACATATGATAATACTTTATCTTGCGTTGTCAGCATGTTTTATCACTCAAAAATATTAATAATAGTATTAATAAAATACCCTTCAGGTACTTGTAGAATGTTCAACATACCCTGACCTTATAAATTTACTAAATATATGAATGCTATTTGTACACCTTATTATATTTAGCGTAAATTGTTTCACAATTATTAAAAAATTTTTTATATTTATTTTTATCTAAAGGATGTATAGAATGTCATTAATTTTTATTTAATTATAAATGAAAGAGAACAACGAAAATTAAGATATACGTAATGTTGGAATGTGTGTGTATCAGAAACATCTCACGCGAATAATGTAGGCTTAACGAAATTATTACAATATATGGGTTATTAATATCTTAATAAATATTTAATAGTAATAAAATTATTCAAGAAATATAAAAATTATAATATATATTGTATAATATATAAATATAGTTAAAGATGCTCACTTATGTATTATAAATTTTCTTTTCAATTCAGGATTCCTTCGTTTCATCCAATAAAGATTGTCGCGCCAATAAAAATTCTTGATGCAGTAAAAGCGCACGCGGGCAAGTGGCAAATGCATTCTCATTTTGCCGATGTCAACCGTCCGGCGCATCTGCATGTGGGCCCGGGTTAAGGGACGACATGTACGAGACGCGCGCGAATCGGCGCACGCGGATACAACGGGGCTGCAAGAGGGCTAAAAATAGCTGCAGGACCTCTTTGTTCGCCCGGCAAGTCCATGGCTCAGCGAACGCTTTGTCCGCGCTGAGTTGCTATGACCTCGACAATTATATTTAATTGTCACGAACGAAGCGGCATTAAAACCAGGCGCATGGCACGCGGCCTTGTGTGATCGTGGACCCGCCAATCCTCGGCGAACTGAAAGAATCCTTATGACACGGGCGCAGCGCGGAGCTAAGCATTTTTCTGCCCGCTTAGTGTCCTGTCAACCTTGCTTCCCTGGCTTTAATCCCCGCATGGCGCCACTTTCGAGAGAAATTTATCGAAACGACCGTGAATGGAAAAAAAAATCTTTATCTCGATATGAAATTCCTTTTTACGAACGTATGCAACATACCAGAGAATTTTTGATACTTTGGTAACGATTTACAAAATTATACCGAACTAGACGAAATATCAGCGATTTCTTCTTTCTTAATTCTTTATATTATGTATGTTAATAATATTTTATATATAGAATCTTGAATTTTTTACGATTGTTATACTTACAATTATTAGATGTGAATGACCAATCTCTTTTATCTAATTGTTCATATCACAACAAGATAGTTGAAGCGTCCGGAAAAGATCACGAAATCAATTTTATTCTGTGATTTTTCTCTCTCTGGATACTCCTCGACCTCTGAAAGAACGTGTCATGATTACTGCGTGCCGGAAGAAATCAATTAAGTGGTTCACGGCGAAAGGCAGATGCGAATTCGCCGCGTGCGCGAATCGGCTTCGTCGCGATCACTCTTCCGCGCTTCGAATCGCGAGGACCATTAGATCATTAGACATTCGAGGCGCCGCGCCATTTTCTCTAGTCATTTTCTCGATCGAAAGTTTAGATTAATCACCCTAACTCCGCCTCTCCAATAAACCTCGCGTACGGGACATACGCATAAATTTTCATCGTACATAAAATATCTTGTAAAATACGCATAGTTTTCTCGCAAATCGCAAATCTCGTGAATTAAGATTTACGAACCGGGGAACCAAAAAATGGATCGCGATTTATTAATCTTTAAATAGGTAAGGTGCTCAGAACATCCCAAAAGAATTTTATTTTTACAGTTATTACCCAAAGCAAGGGTCGAAACGTCTAAATTTGTATGACTTAATTAAAATATATATAAAAAAAATATACACATGTTCACACCTAATGTCAGTTTTTATTGGCTTTATTTTTCAATTTTTTGTTTATTTTTTGGAACCTAATTACAGCTATATTTTATAATAGTTATGTTTTTTAATAGTATGTAGAGAGTCAAATTGATATTATTTATACTCTTATGAAATAGAGGAATGAATTTCAAAACTTCTGGACAATACTTTTTATTTTTATTTTTCAGAACAAAATTTTTAAGATAACTGTGCCCAGGATAGCCACTTATCTATTCAAAGATTAATCGGTAATTCGATAAGACTAAATCGTATCGAAAGCAGAATCGAAAATTCGCTCGTCAGATTAACGTTCGCGTAACACTGGCTGCGTTCAGCAGAGAAAAATGATCAGTGAGCGCTCAGTGATTCTTTAATATGATTGCTTTTTGCTTCTAATTTTTTACTAAACAAAATTTTAGTCATTTTTGGTCCAATGAATGATCGTTAATCAATGTCCGACTTAATGTTCGACTTAATAGTTAATTCATTGATACAATAACTGGATTCATTTATACATATAACTACATATTCATTCTTGCAATGAATTCTAATAATAAAAATCATTATGAGACCAATTTTGATTAATTCGATGAATATTTTATTGTATTTACACGGAAAAAAAAGATTAGCTGTCACAGCTAAAAATTAAGTATGGCAGCTAAATTCAGTAGCATTGGACCAACGTCTGCGAGGTCTAATTTCCATTTTAGCTGCGAGGCCTAAATATTATCATTGTAACAGACAAGCATTTTGCTATTATGTCGATGTATTGATCATTGCAGCAAACGTTTTCTGTGTAACAGATAATTTGGTAGCAAGTACAGTTTCAGCAAACCATATTTAACTATGGTAGAGACAATTTTCTTTTACACGGACATATCTGATAACTGTGACAATTAACTTCATATTACTAAATAAATCGATCTGTAACAGACTTGCATATTTTACTATCACGTCCTTATATTAGCTACAGCAAATCCTTTGTATGTATTAGCAAATTCATAGCTATAGTAGCTAATGCAATTTCAGCTAATCAGAATTAGCTGTAAAAAACCAGAAACATTTTTTTTCCGTGTACGTACAGTTTTGGTTCAATGTTCGCTGGATCTAAGTCAGGCCTGTCCAATTTGAACTCCGACGTCAAAACGCAAAGCCATCGACGTAAAAAATTCAATGTGGATAAGATTTCGAGGTGGATAGGATTTCACTGTAAAGTGTTGATATGCATCTGAGTGACGCTTATCAACCCTTTATAATTCCTAAAATCTTATTCACATTGGCTTTGGCTTCGAAGCTCAAATCGGACAGGCCTAATCTAAGTGTAGGCGCTAATCGTATTAAAGAGTCACTGAGCGCTCACTGATCGGTTTTCTTTGCTGTACGTAATCATTATGACCGATCGACGAGTGCGTTCGACACGACCGACCGATTTCGTTGCGCGTTGCGCGTTGCGTCGCTGCCAAGCCTCTTTGGAAAGTCGAGAGGTCGGGACGGGACTTTGCGGAACCTATATACGCAAAAAGCCGCCTGGTCGCCATCGATCTCATCGGGATCGATGAATAGGATGATTAACGTGCACGTTGGAATTCCGCCGACCTTCCTCCTACGCGCCGCGCGCAAGACATACGAGCCCCGGCCGCGAACAATTAATTAACCGACGAACCGCGGCGAGGCTTCGACAGGTTCGTGGGAGAGTAATAGAGCGACGCGATAAAACGCGATAAACTGTCGCTCGGCATCGTGCATCCGCTCGTCGATGAAATATGTATGTTTGCCGCGCAGCGCGACAATGTACGCGCGGTGAAATTGAATTCTCAAGTAGATCGTTTAATGTTAAACGCGTGGGAGCCAGGTGAACACCTGGCTCGTAAAACCGCGAATTGGACGGTCGGTAAACGCGACACGTTTGACGCTAAATATGACGAACGGATAGAAGGCGGGGAGGGTTACGTGCGCGACACTATTTATTGTCTTTCATTCGAATGTCGATCTCGACAACGATGTTCGCTCGTGCGAGAATCGCAACGACGGCGAATTGCACGAGTCGTTCGCGATCGGCCGGTGCAAGTGGGACGTCCTAATTTCTAAATTGGTCGGCATCATATTGGACGACACGTTTATTTTCGCGTCGATTACGCGGTGGAAATCGCTTTGACTTTCCAAGTGAAACCGGTGTCCATCGCGCGCGTGGTGTCATTGGCGCGGTGAAAACGCGAACGAAATGGATTTACATAATTCAAACTACGACGTTACCGGCCGCCTCTTTTGTGCTAATGTAAGGCCGTGTAAATCATCCGCGAGTGATGTACGTGCGCCTGCGAGGCGCACAGGGACACGGCAGCGGATCATCTTTTCTCCCCGCTCGTCCCTTTCGCCATGTCGTGACATCGTGCTCGAGAGTCGGCGAACGGATGTCTCAAAGTACTGCGCGACTGTCGGCCAGCCTCGAATCCCTAATTAGCGCTCACCAAATATGTAAATTACAAGCCGAGTCCTTGCAGGCTCGCGCGCTCACACAAAAATTCGCCAAATTCGCCTGGCGCGATAATTGCATTTAATTTGCGTATGTCACTGGATTTTCCACAGAAGTCAATATCGTCGATGGTAGCGAATAATATCGCGATATTATAGCCAGCATTGTCGATGATGGCATTGCGATAATAACATCCCGACATTATTGACACACCCTGGGTCCTAATTAACGCTTATCGAAGCGTATAAATAATGTAAGATTGAGACATGTAAGATTGCTGGAATCTCAGAGCGGAAAAAATTTCGGAGATCCGAAAGGAAATTCCGAGGCGTGGCACAGAGGCGTAGGGAATTCGAAGAGCGAGTCTCCGGCGACGGTAGATCGACAACGCTTCGTCATAAACGTGTTCTCGCTCGCGTAATAAGATTCGCGCGGGCGATTCGCCTCTCTTCCCACGGGGGCGGATATCGTGCCGTAATGAAACACGTGATCCTTTCATCCCGGCGCGGCGCGCGCGCACTCAAGATAATTGCGCCTACCGCGAGAGCGACGGCGACGGCTCCACTCCGTGAAAATAACGTAATTAGACGTTGCACAATTGCGCGCGGCCGAATAATTGAGAAAGTGAGATTTCCCCTCCGCCCCTTTAGGCGGCCCCGAGTCTGTTCGCGTGGCAATTTCAGACCATGGTGGCCCGAAGTCTAATCTACGAAAACGCAATCACGCGAGATCCGTGCGAGAATGGAAGGGGGGATTTCATCGTTCAAGCTGTGTCAATTAAGGAGCAAGAGGGGAGGAAAACGAGAATTAAATTTCATCCCCGGACATCCCCGAACACCGCGCTAGGAACGGAGAATTGGCACAGACATTAAGCAAACGTCGGGGAACTTGGTAATTTTAAATCAGATTCTGTGATCTTTCCGTTCGTGAGCGAAGCCGCGTACTATAATTTTCTTTTTCTTTTTGCCTTTCTCAACACTCAGTTTTAAATATTTAAATACTTGTTACAGTAACCTCGCTGATCTGTTCAAATTTATTATACGGTTATATTGATTGTGAGTCAATATGATTAAAAAGCTCTAAAAAATAAGTAAAATATTTCCAAACAGAAAGTCTTATATTAATAGATGAACAATATCAAGTAACCGAAATCAAATTTTAAATAAGAAGAATCCTTCGATCTCGAAGCGAATATTAGTACTTAAATACATATTTCTAATTAAGAATATGTATAAATTCACACAAGAAATATGTATTTAAGGGAATATAGGATTTTCTTATTTAAAATTTTATTAACAGATGAAGTTAAATATCAAAAAAAATTTTTTAATGAAATATTAATATGAAAATAAATTACATTTTAGATGTCAGACCTGAATAGTAGAATTAACTCTCTTAATATCATAGTTTTCAAATTAAAATTATTATGAGAAATAAAATCATTTCTTTCTAAAGACTGGTGGAATCTGACGTGGGAAATCTTATTTTTTTTTAAATTTTACTTGTACGTGTTAATTTCGCGACTTCACGTGATGATTGCGTAAAAGACGAATATATATCTTGCCCGCGCAGGCATGCCAACTCACGTATATAAGGCGATAGAAGAATCGCTTACGGAACGTTCAAGGAATTCGTTGGATTCGCCCTTGTAGCATCGTCGTGGCGTACCAGGAAATCGAGGGCTGATTACGATAAGGTGGCGCCGTGGCCGATTGCCGTCGCGACGACGACGAAGACGGTGTGGCTCGCGTTCAGTTTGAATCGCGCTTAGGTCTGTTCTTTTTAGCTAAAGTTCTTGCACGGTTCATCTTTCTTTCTTTTCTCTTCACGTTGGAAAGAAAAAGAGAAAAGATGAACCGTGCAAGAAGTTCAGCTAAAAAGAACAGGCCTCTTGTTACATTTCGCCGCGAGACGAAGCTAATAAGAGTACCACGTCATTGTATAAGTCGAGATAACGTCGATCTCGAATTTAATGGCGGTCATAATCTTTGTGTTTGACGTTTCTCGCAGTATTCGACTGCGAGATAATAATCCCTTTGCAAAATAACATTTTTATCTAAGTTATTATTAATTTAAATTACTAGGCAGTAAATTAATAATACGTATAAATAATTCAATAAGTAACTGTCATCAATTAATTTAAATTTCTGCTAATGCAATGTCAATAAAACATCATATTTCATGGTGATTGGCGCGAATATATTTTTAGCCGCTGATGTAATATCAAAAACCTCACTGTCAATCGCAAAGGCCATCGATCATCGGCGCTCGTATATGGTGGCTCCCGATCGCATGGATTTAAAAGACTGATAAGAGTAAGGCAAGGTCGGAGATATATATGTGTGTAAAAGCGGGTTAACAGCCGATGCTCGCCATATTAATTATCGCAGCAATGACGAGGGAACTTCCGTCATTCTCGTCCCCACGACCTCGGCTCTCGTCACGGCTTGTAATCACTGTAATTATTTACTCCGATTCAATCGTTATTATTGAGCTGTCACGAGACGCTTCGCAAAATTATCATATAATTAATTCAATATACAAAAGTAGAGAAGACGATTTCTCTAATTTCTCGTGTGAAAGTCACAAACTATCCTTTATTGGAAAATTTGAGAGCTTCAAACTTAATCTACAATGTGCTCTTTGCTTCCTTCTTGCTTTTTACTATTTCTTATCTCTTGCCTTTTTGCCTTCTGTCCTTTTTCTTCGTTTTCTATCATGCTCCGTAGATCGAGATATTAATCGTTGAAGTTAACGACTATTCAGGTTAGAAAATCTCACATCGATGGCATAGAGGGACATGATATAACATGTAAGTGAGGCTAGAATAAATATTTTCTGCTTTAATTTCATTAAAATCAGTGAGGAAGGTAGAATTCTTGAGTATTACCCTTACTTTAATATCTTATTTTATTTTTTTTTCGGTAATATAAATGTCAAGATGCGCGCACAGAGAAGGATAGGTTGCCCCGATATTTTGCCTCTCGCACCGTTTTGTCAAACTCAGCATATACTATAGCAGAGTATATGGATGCTTGGTCTATCTTATATGTCTATGAAAACATCGCATCGCCATGCCGTTGCTTTCGTTCGACAGTGACGACGACGACGACGTTGCGCTTGGTCTAACGTTTCATCGTCCTAGGACATTTCACGTATGCCGTTCCATGCAGTTTTTAATAACTTTCACTCGAACGGAGTGCCAGCCGGGTCTTATCTTTACGAAGACCGTGCCATTCGATGCGAAACGTAACGGGGACGTTGCGCCCGTGTGTCCTCCCAGGTGAAATTGAAATCGCGCGACCGAAGAATGCGCTCATATTTACGCGCTTTTACGTTCGCCGGTGCCGCGCCGGCGCGGCGCGGCGGCGGGGCAGCGCTTTAAATTTCAGCGCCGGCGTGTTGTTTATCGGGGGCGTCGGTATCACCCAGAACCACGTGCGTCTTCCATGGCGGCCACGCCGCGACCATCCGTCGTCTCATCGGCATTTTTATGGTCGCACTGGCATCCGGGTGGAGAGATACTCCTCTTTCTCTCTCGCGGAGAGTCTCGGAGGCGGAGCGTGTGTCGGATGTCGATGTGATTTTCTGCGAGGGGGACCCCTTGTGGGGCCCTGCGTACTGCGTATATTAATCCTTCGAGTACCTGTCTACCACATGTCGCGCGTCAATTCGCGGTGTTCCGCGGTGTTAAGTAACGATATGAATATCGAAACGTTAGACGTGAATACACGGCGAACGAAGAGATCGTTCTCTCAATAGTCGGGAATTGTCGGTGAAATATTATCGAGGAGATATATTATCGGTCGGATAACAGGTGATCTCGTAACGATATTAGTATTAAGAAGGAAGATAGCGTCTTTCATGCGTACACACACACACATATATACACACATATATACATATATAGAGAGGGGGGGGAGTGAGAGGCGTAACATCGGCTGTTGCTGCTATTGCTTGACGAATTGGCCGCGTTACGTCAGCAATGAGTTATTTTATGACGGCGTTTTATTGGTGCGTCAACAATTTTGCATAATTTCGCGCACGCTGGTGCTACCTTCATCTCGGAAAATCGCGTCGGCGCGGCCGCTCTTAAAATCCGTCCCGCTTTCCACTTTTGTTTTGCCGCTCGGCACGACTGCCACTTTGCGTAAAAGAGCGCGGTAATAGGAGGCGCCGTTATTGCTAACGTCGTTACCGCGTAATATTGCATGGCTGCGGACACGCTTGGATTATACCGTACCCGACCTGATCCTTTTTTTTCTCGTACCTTTTGAGGACCGATGGAACGCAGCGCTCCCAATCAAGAAGATTCTAAAGTGAAGCCGATAAAATTGCTGTTTTACCGATAAAATCGACATATCTTTATATACTGCTACATCAATATCGCACTCACATACATGTACAAATTTTCTAACTAACTAATCTTTCGTATTAAGTATCTAAACCTAATTCTAAGTACTCAACATTGATAGTTCATGTAATTTCTAGTCCGAACCAAGACTGTTTTATACATACGAAGTATAAAACTCGTATATAAAGCAAACGTTATTACGAATCGACGTTAAAAGTCGGTAACAAAACTGTAATTTTCCAACTTTTTTTCGTTTTTGGCATAAAGTCGACCGTTTGGATTACATTATCGTTTATATTTTAATTATGGAGAAGAATTTTTTAATCCGTAAGGCAGTTAGAAAAATACTTGTTTGGAAAAATTGATAACACAGATTTACTTTAAGATCCTCTTAATAATCAAGAGTCGAAGAACTTTGAAACGATCCGAGCCTTAACGGATATTCCTCAAGGGATATACTGAGAGAAAATTATACTTGCTAGCACATTTTCTAAATTAGTATTCTCACTGCTTTAGCTGCACAATTGAACGTATCGGCTATCGAACATTCTTCTAGTCGCACATTCGACGTCTGATTTGATCTTTTTCCCAACAGTGGACGGCAAATATCCGACGAAAAGAAGCTTCTTAGCTTCCTAGACGCGCGATTTGCATACGTCATTCGAACCGAGGGAACCTCTAGAGAGCAGAGAGCTGACGTAGGAAATTCGTCACGGCGAATTGCTCGCGGCTGGACGTTATATCCGCCATTAAGATCACTACGAGTCCGGTTCTCTCTCGGACTGCCACGTTCGCTCGCTCTTATCGTTGGCTGTTATGACAAGTGGGCTATTAATTTCGCTCTCGACTTAGCTCGAGCCTCGCGGGATCCGCACGCTGCTCCCTTAGATGCACTTCACAAAGTGCCTCTTTCCTTTCTCCTGCCCCTCGTTCTCCTCGCCGATCACGCCATGTAAAAGAACTTCCGACTGTCGCTCGAATTCTGAGTGACGACTATATTTAAATCCGTGTGTAGAAATTGCACTTCATGCGCGTGTGCCATTCGTAATATTCGTATAACATTCACTTGCGAATAGTATCGCGTAAGTCTCAGTTCGGATATACGATAATAATATAATTGTCATTAATATTACTCTGATATTATAATATTTGTTAAGGATTATCAATATTACAAACCGGTGGATTACAGCAAAACTATATAATGGTTGCGTTTAGCAAACAAAGTAGACTCAATGAGTCGTCGGTGATTAATAAATACAGAGAAAAATATCTATACTGCTATGAAAAATAATTACTCTGCAGTTTACTTCTTTCTTTTAAAAGTTTTTTCTTTTAAAGTAGCGATTATCTTTAAATAAAAAATATTTTCTTCATAATAATCTTAAAATGCTTTTGCAATTTACGATACGATTTAAGATACCATGCGATAACGAGATTTATTTGAGAAAACACACACGAACTAATTTTGCAAATAAGCCAATTCGATTTGCTTTTCTCCGCTTCTTTCACATAACTGAAACGCTTAAAAGCTCTCGGACGTGTTGCGCCGCGTTCGATTAATCCCTGACACTCTCTCAGTCGGGTGGCGAGATCTAATTTACATTTCAATCTATGAAATTCAAGAAACAAGCAAAACGCACTCATAACCGAAGATCGATCGTTTGCGCAAACAACGTAATTTATAACGCGACATATCCGGCGTATGTTGTTTCCCAAGCAGTATAATAAAGCACCGAAAGTCGGCCTCGTTGTCGAGCACCTATCATTGCACAGCTCTGGCCGACGGATTCTTTCGACATTGCACTTTCGCTCGTGAGCACCAAACAAAAAAGAATGCAATAACTCGTAGACCCGCGAGTGACGGCCCGCAGACGATTGGACACGGCGGAAGAATTTCAGTTTCACACCTCGATTTCAAGCCCGTTCTAGCTTGACACGTTCATTACGGTACTCCCGTTAGAACAACCGATATTATCATCGATTTATCTCTAAAGCTGCTTATTCTCATAACGGTGCGCTTTTATCGAATAAAAACAGACGCGATTGAAGGAAGAAAAACCCAGGATTATTATTACATACAACATATGCACTGTTAAATTTCTAATGTCAAATTGACGTAGTTTAAGTTATTTTTAGTCATTTTCATACACACTAAAAAATGCCGGTGTCGATTTAACTCCCCTCGTATGGATTTCCCATGTGGTGTCTACATGAGCCCCTTGTTGACAAATGGCATAAGTCCAAAATTAGGAAAAATGCGTTTGTTATACAAGTAGAAAGTATTAAGAATGTTTGTTTTATCTATCAATTTAATTTATTTTTATTTTGTTTTTACGTTCATAAAAAATAAAAATCAATTTTACATCATAAATAAAGTGACCGTAAAAAAAGTATTCCAGCTTTTTTTACGGTCACTTTATTTATGATGTAAAATTGATTTTTATTTTTTATGAACGTAAAAACAAAATAAAAATAAATTAAATTGTTGGATAAAACAAACATTCTTAATACTTTTTACTTGTATAACAAACGCATTTTTCCTAATTTTGGACTTATGCCACTTGTCAATTAAGGGGCTCGTATAATTCTCATCATGTTGGTGTTAAATTAACAACATGGTGTGGATTTAAAACCATGGGTATGTAGATTTAAAATCCATGGTGTTAAATCCACACTATGTTGGTGTTAATTGAACACCAACACGGTGAAATTATGTAGACACATGGTATTAAATTCACACCGCTATTTTTTACAGTGTAGGTCACCATAAGTCCTACTTAATATATTATTAATGTTAATTAAAACAATGAAGTTAAACAGTTTAATTAACTCAAGAAAATGTACTGATTTTGACTTAAACTTAGTTTATTAGATATTTATTAAGAGCAGTTGATATGAATGTTGTCTACTCTGAAACTAACCACAGAAATGGATTGGTTTACATTTTAATACACATGGAAGTAAAAAATAACGAAATGTCATTTAATTCAAGAGATTAGATTATCATTGCTCCTTTGATATTTAACAGCGTATAACTCATGCATATAAATGTGTGCACGCGTGAGCATATGCAGGAATATTTATTTATCGAAATAACTCACAGTTCGCGACTTGCACCCCGTAATTTATCCGCGCCTTCGAATATAATCGTCGTACGTAAAATATACTCATTATCCGCGCTTTGTCATAATTACGGCGGAAACCATCTGTCGCGGTTGCGATAAGGAGCCCGCAAGTAAATGCTGATTTACGCGGATTCGCGAATTGTGTATCGCCGTCACTGCCGCAGGAGAAAAATCGCTAAACGAGTGAGATTGCCGCCAGACCCGCCGCGTTTAAGTGTATTTATGTCGGTTTTTCGCCGATACGATATCCTCGTTTGTCACCTGGTCGTTTTCTTGCTTGCACCTGCTCGCGCCGATGCGCTTGGATTCGCGCTCTCAAGCTATAGATCCAAGGTCAATACTGCTGCATACTAGCATCGGGAAGAGGTCATCGAGCTCGACTCTGATTAATGGTGTTCAAGATTAAGCCTGTGGGCCCTTCCAGCATCAATACCATCCCCTAATCGAGTTCCAAATCGTTGCAAAAATCACGTTTATACTGCCTCATTCTGCATCTTCGTATTTAACAAGTTTTTTTGTATATGTTAGACACTGTATTTTAAAATCCTTCGCAATTCAAAAATAAAATTTATACTGAACCATACAACATTAAACTGTTCTTAAATTGAGATATTAATTTCCACGATTTAAAGATAATTTATGGATCTTTTCATTGTGAGATAAAAATACTTGACGATAAAATTAATAATTTAAGCTTAAAAATTAATTAATCCTACATAACTTACGTTTTTAATATAATTTCTAAGGCTCTTTAATCCTAACATTGTATCTTAATTTTCATTGTTCTTTTTAATAATTTACAATTAAATAAAGAATAATAATGTTCTGTACACTTTAGATAAAAATTAAATAACGAATATCCTGGATATCATGCGAGTAACAAAGGATTAACAAAGATATTTTTGCATCTTACATCTTATAAAGATTAAACACAATGCACTGCATACACTGTAAAAAGAAATGTATTTTTTATTCTTGTCTCTATTTTTTAAACACTTAAAGATGTTTTAGTTTTAAACTTTTTCAATAGACAAAACATCTTTAAGTGTTTAAAAAATGGAGTCAAGAATAAAATATTTTAATATCTTAAAATTAAACACTTCTTTTTTCAGTATATGTTCTGAAAATCGCGATCTTCAATTAAGTATTTTTATCTTCCTGTTAATTTATACAAAATTTTATATAAAATTATATTTTTGACGAAGGGACCAATTCTGTAACATTCGACGAAAATAGCCTGGGCTAAAAAGTGCGTATAAGCAGTGAGATTAACATTAGTGCGAATGCGGTATCGTCTGGTCGAGGACGAAGGAGTAGCTTAAGAGAGGTCGTCACTCGATCCTGATTAATGGCTCTTGGTATCTCGCGGGGTTATAAACAGTATTAATCAGGATCGAGTTTATACGGTGCGCGGACACGTCACGAATTGCATTAATCAGGATCCCAGCTTGGCACGAAATGCTTGTGTCCACGTTACATTACTTCGCATTGATTTATTTCGCGTTTTCCAAATATCTTGCGACCCCCATTTCTTCTTTTTGTCACAGACATTCTTAATCCAAGATATACGTCCGTCATCTTCTTTTTGAATAACCAAAAAGATATTAGAAGCTTTTCTCTTACGAAAGACTTGATAAAATTTCTCTCGAGCAATTGCTTGAAACGCAACTTTGTAAGAGCGATTTATACTTATAATAAATAAAATCGCGATATAATAACAGATGTAATGATAAATTATGTCTAAAAATTGATTAAAAAGTTTCTATGTATATGTTGTATTTATGAGTGATTTATATCGTTCATTAAGAACGTTATTATAGAATATAGATCGTAGATTGGAAATCATACAGCCATTCCTGGTGTGAGATGTGATCTTGATCTTTCCATATACGTATTGATATTTTCGTACGCTCCGTCGTAATACGTCGTGATATATATCACGTACGTCATTATGGCATTCGGAACTGGCAGGATATATTTGCGTCTATTCCAACGTCAATTTTATAGCTGTCCGACCGAAGGGACGAGCCTCTCGAAGCTATCGGCCTTGTCGTCGTTTTACATGTCCGTGGCGAATGGATTTAACAACGGGCGTGCCGGAGAATCCAACATTGTAGTTTACGGCTTACAGTCAAGTTCAGTTTAGCGGCTGTCAAATGAACGAAAATTCACTCGTGTTCGCTCGGCCGCGGGACCGGTCGATAATCGCTTCATGTTGGAGATAAACGTGACCGATTCTAATTGTAAAGTCACTCTATGAATTGATATGTCAAGTAGGATTGAAATTAGATTCGCCATTTAACTCTCTGTGGTTCAATAACAGTAACGGTATCTCGACAGTAATTTGATAAAAATTTATCATTTGTAATAACATGACTTGAAAATTGTTGATATATTAATAAATCTTTTAATGAGCCTATTATTGATAAATCCTTTATAAGTCTTTTACAAATATTTTATAAGATCCCAGTAAGAAAATTGATGGCAAATTATCGCCAAGTTGGCATCAAAATTGATGACAAATCCGGTATCAATTTATGTCAACAATAAGCTTATATGCTTCTGTTAACAAAACCTGCACGTATTAATCAGTAAAATTAGCAACAAGAATCAAGCAAAACTTTGGTCAGTTTTGGTTTTGGTTGGTTTTTGCCGTCAATTTGTTGTCAAATTGTCAGCAAACTTTGCACACAATTCAGCAAGTTTTGCCGAAAATTTATTCTCATGTTATATCAGCAGATTTTGTTGTATATTTCACTAATTTTTGACAATATTGAATCTAACAGAATTTGCATCAAATTTCGTGTTTTTTGTCAACAAAATTTATAGGAAGCATAAAATTTGTTTTTGACAGACTTGGCTGACTTCAATGATTTTAAGATTGGCTGACTTCAATTTTTTTAATTAAGAAAAATTCGTCTTCTAATTTGTTTGCAAAATTATTACTTTTAGCTTTAGAAATAATCGTGATTATCAATATATTTTTCTCGCGTATGTTTCAGAATCCATTTATCGGTATGTCTTCGCGGAACTATGACTGCCGAGAGCCATATCCTATCGGTGAGTAAAACGATCTATTCTCCATCCTTCTGCGAGAAGAGCCGTTTAAGTAGAAGTAGCGAGAACTGTTCGATTGGAAACAGATTCAACGTTTCCGGCACCGATATGAATGCAAGTCGCGTCATTCGTCTCGGCCGATCGCCTCGTCTCCGACGAACGAAAAATTACGCAGCGGGATACCACTCTTGATAATCCCTCGGCGGATAAGGCGTTTCGCCGATCTCGCGAGTCCGTTCGAGCGCGATCGGCACACTTTCGAAGGCGAGTTTTTCACTTCCGCCATTACACGGACACGCCGTCGCCCTCGAAAACAATGGCCCAACGGCGTACTCGATATTGTCCGTACTTCTCCCCCGCCCTCCCCCCCCCCGTTCCCCTTCTGCCGTTCCCTCTGAATCGAACGGATGAACGACCGATCGGCTTTCACTGATACTTCGATTCCCCTGCGTTTTATTCGCCGTATTATTAGAGATAGAGCGCCGTCCGCGCGCGCTTTTTCCGCTTACGGCCGCGGCGCAGCGAGCTTCGCTTCACTTTACTCAGGCTGCAGTTTAGCTCGTTTAAGGTACTATCTCATTACCATATCACTTATCTTGTCTCGTAATTCACCCCACGATCATTTCTTTATTATTATGTCTCGGCGCAACGTCATTTTCTCGGCGGCCAACTCTTCTTAGATACCACTACTACTATCGCGCATTTCATAACTCAAGTCCTATACAACAAAAAGTGCTCCTGGGGGGTATATTCTCGTGACGATTCAAATTTCTGCGTCTCTCAAGGAAGACTTTACTATGACGTTACTATGATGTTGCTATAGCATTCCTGAGAATACAAGATAGTAACTCTCGCAAACGTTTCTCGTGGATCGCGAAGCACGCCATGAATTTTTGCATGGATTTATCGAAACTTCACGACTTTTCAAGAGACACTTACTACTTGTGACGAGTTAAAATTTGTCTCTCTCTAATACGTTTCTACTAATGATAATTTAACTTTAATCTCGGTTTAATTAACTCTTTTTATCTTTTTCTTACGTTTTTAAGAATTAGAAACAATAAAGAGTATTTTGGGAAAAAAGGTAAAAAATTATAAATACTTCCCGAAATCTAAAAGAATTTTTACTGAAAACGTAGCTTTTCGTCTTGAGAAATCCCTAAGGTAAAAGCAAGATCTCGTGAACACAAACACATGAGATATGGTTTACGATGATCGGATTTATGCGGTTCTTTCATCCTTTTGTATGGAAAAAAATTTACACCCGTTGATGTATCCTCAGGCACAAGAAGTAATCGAACCGAAGATTTTTCTTACAGAAACAAAAAAAGCGAGGCATAAACGAGGTCTAAGATTGCACACGCGACTTTCTTCAGTGGCGTTGAGGGTGGCAGTTTAATTTTGCGCGATGGCTATAAAAAGCTGGCCAAACCAAAGTCGCTTCTCCGAAACCCGTACCTGGATGTGCACCGACAATATATATGTATATATTGTGTATATATGTACTCGGTAACATAACGCTATTGAGGCAGCAACGGCGCTTGTCTAACCATTGTAGATTGTAGCGTTGCGTCGTCGGCGGCGGTAGTTAATCGGCGGCTCAAACAAGCAAGTCTACAAAGCAAGTCCTCAAACAGCACTTCCATTTCGTCCGGCAGGCTGTAAACTCACACAAAAAGGGTTGACGCGATACGTCGACCGAAGTAACCCCGGTGATGCCTAGTGGCGCGATAACTGCCACGTCGCCGCCAAGAGGGAACTGATTTTAATAGCTCAGTGACCTTCGTTTGCGGTTTTCGAGTCGTTTGTTCGCGCTTGACGAAAGTAAAAGAAGAGCAGAACATCGCATAACGATATCTGACATATCTGTCCATGACCCATGATCCCGTTGTTATTTAACCCTTTCGTGACTATACATACGTTGCTCTTTAGAACCAGACGTTTTGGTACCAGAGTGACGTACATATATTCGCGAGAGGATTAAATAATAATGTTATAAGTAAATAATGCAAAATAAAAATTCCAATATTTAATAATATTTATAATGAATGATGTGTTGAGCCATCTATAAGATATCTCATAATTGTATGCTAACAACATCATGCTATTCATTAAGAAAACGCTATTAAATATTAGAATCTTTATTTTTCATTATTTACTCATGACATTGATATTTACACTGTTAGAAATGTAACTACGAGCTTCCTTTACATGTAAATGAAGCTCATGGTTATGAACGAAATTAAAAGTAATGATTTAACTGAAGATTAAGTTACAGTAGTTACTTAAATGTATAATAATGAACGTGTATATTAAATTTCATAAATTTTCATGAAAAATACATTAAATTTCATGTACATATACACAAATATACTTTTCAGTTATAAATACATTAAATTTAATGTAATGTCATGAAATTAAGTTCAAATTGTATAAATTAAAAATATATTAAATTTTATGAAATTTTTAACAATATACTCTCTTTACACATGCAAGATTTTAATAACTTCTTTTCACTTCTGTATACATATACTACTCCAATTATACAGGGTCTCTCACAACTACCGCATTTTCTCTCCAAGGACATATTCTTGAGATAATTTTGAGGCGAAAATCCTAATACGAAAATGTCGAAACTACAATAATATTTTGAATTATAAGCTAACTTTAAATGTTTATGAGTAAAAAACCATTTTACTTTTATAGCCTTTATTATTATTTCTGGATTCTTTTGAACATTCTAAGACGAAAATCCTAATACAAAAATATCGAGGCTATAATTGTTTTTAAATTACAAGCTATCTTTAACCAATTATAATTCAAAAACTATCGTAGCCTCGACATTTTTATATTAGAATTTTCGTCTCAAAATTACCTCAAGAATATGTTCTTAAGAGAAACTGCGGTAATCGTGAGACACCCTGTATATTTTGTATATTTCTTTAGCTATTAAATTATTCATTCTGGGCCATAATGAACACTATAAAGTTGACTCAATAGTTAGACCTTGCAAAACATTGCACATTGCACGGAACCAAGATTCAATTCTTGATTACCGCCATTCAACAGACGATGGTGATTCATTTATGATGTAACGTTACACATAACTGTAAACTCAATGAGACATGACATAGCGAGCAAAGACAGAGAAGTACTGGACGGTGATCTTTCATGGTGTACCGGAAATAATTGAAGTAGACCAGCGGCAGATTCCGCGAGGGTGGCGATCACCGGCGAAAAACGCGAGAAGGCGTTCGTTACGGTAGGTGATCGTTCTTTGAGCAGCTCACGCACCGGTGACAACAATAGAACATTGCGCGCTAGAGTCGCGAGCGCGCAGACGTAATTACGTCTGTGATATTGCGATACCACGGCACGGGTGCGTGGGTGAAAACGTGTCATTAGCCGCTGGTACCGGAGCGTTAATTACGGTCCGTTAATTACGCCCAACCATCACTTTACTAGTGGTAATTTCAACTGTCCTCTATAAATTCATATAAATTCTTATTATCACTTTATTCTTTATAAGAGAGAAAATTATTTTATGCTTTAATATCTATAAAGAAATGATTTTTTATTTTTATATAAGTGTACTAAAATATAGTGTACAATTTAATTAATTTAATACGTGATAAATGTAAATTCTAAAGTAAAGAATTTATTCTACGTTCTGTTCGAACGATTTATAAAGCAATAATTTTTTATTTTTGCGTAAGTACTAATAAAGTATGACATGTGATAAATTTAATACACGATAAGTGTAAATTTCAAAGTAAAGAATTACTGATAAGAAAGTAAAGAATCATAAATTCCAATAAAGGATAAATACAATAAAGCGGTGAATCTTATAATTTCCGGATACGATTTATACATAAAAGATGAGACAAGAGCGATATTTCTTTTTTCAAGGGGATTCAGTTTTTACTCGAAATACATAAAATAT
Organism: Mycetomoellerius zeteki; assembly: GCF_001594055.1. Taxonomy (NCBI): domain Eukaryota; kingdom Metazoa; phylum Arthropoda; class Insecta; order Hymenoptera; family Formicidae; genus Mycetomoellerius; species Mycetomoellerius zeteki. Next base: position 119,689 of record NW_017257066.1, on the reverse strand, counting down.
ATCGAGTTTTAAAATAATCCATTGGTGAAGCCATCCATATATGTATTTAAGACCCAGAAATTTGATCTCGGAGAATTTCAGGTATTCACATTCCATATAATTGAGCCTTTGCGAATAAAGTCGAAAATTTTGCAAATTTAGAAAGTTTTACTGTGAAAAGAAATTTTTTTATTGAGCGTATCTATTATCTCAATAATGAAACTCGCATCGCGCACAGATATGGCGAGGTATGAAGATTTCCTTCGCGTACCAGACGTTTTATTACAAGGATAATGCGCAAGAACATGAAGATTCTCGAGGATCGCAGCATGACGAGATCGAAGGTTAAACAAACTGCCTGTCCACCGCGGGACGCAGTTTTTAGACAACTTTGCATTCCTCTTGGAAGTAATCCGATCGGTGCATACCATCACGCGCCGTCGCGCATTGCAGTCGTTATTATTGTTATTAGATCGCTAACCGCGGCTTCGTATCGTATTTGGCGCGGGAAACGGAAGAGGGAGGAAAAAGAGGAAACGGTCGCGGTATGGTATGAGGTGAGATGCTGTTCGATTGCACGCGATCGCTCGATCTGCATGCGAAGAAAAACGGGGGCGGTCGGTCGGTCGGGCAATTTGCGGTGAATGTAGGCCACACAGACGCGCGCGCACCGTACCGAGATTAGGATAATAAATATGGCTGAGAGGTGAAATCATCCACCGCGCGTCTCTACGACTGACCTTACTGTAGGCCGTTTCCATACCGCGAACAAGCTGAAGAAGAAGAGGAAGGCAGACGAGCGGCTGCATGACTCTTCTCATCGCGGCACCCTCGCCGCGCGTTTTACGACACAACCTACATTTTACTTGCTCGTCTTTCGGCGAGAAAGTCGACAAGCGACCGTCTTTCCATGCTATAGATAGATGTAAATACACTTGGTACTTCTATGTATAATTTGGCTTTTTTATGTATGTACAATTAGTTTAAAAAATCTTTTGTTTTTTATATCGATACTCGTAGAGTCTTTTTAATTTTTATTTCACGTTTTTTTGTGTTAGTATTATAGGGTAAAACACTAGATGTTGTGGATCAGGCACTATAGTTCACTTTTTATATTTAAATAATTAAGTATTTTATTCATTAAATGGTACATATCACAAGATTCTTTAGCATTTGTTTTATCTCTTTCAAGAGTGTCAATTGAATTTAATTTATTAGGTACAGCGTTACACATTTTATTGACATCGTTAACTAATTAAATGCCCAGATAATAAAATGCTAGCAGTACGTCAGCAAACTTGATCGTGACGTTACAGCAGATATCAAGCTGCTGCTTCCTCATTAAGCTTACTTTCTAACAGCATAATCTGCCAATATGGAACGACTGTAGAAATGCAATAAAAATCGAGTATTCTTTGCTACAGATACCGTGATAGCAAATATCGGGCAAAGTTTGCCATATCAAATACTAATAACAGAAAGACAGCAGAAATCATAATCTGATATCACATTGTGACAGCAAAATCGCGGTAAGGCTACAGCATGACTTATTATATCAAATACTGATAGCAAAACTACAGCAAAAATCGAGTACAGCCTGCCGTTACGACGTGACTGCAAAAAACACGCATAATAAATAAATATAATTTATATCATACATTTAACTTTTATTAACTAAATGCATCTTTATTAAAGAAGTACATTTAATCAGAATAAGATTTTGTTAAATAGAAATTGTACTTTTAATTTTTTTGCATCTTAAGTAGTGTTAATAAATGAACAATTTTCCATATTGAGAGAATTATTGCTCTTCAGAATTCTCTATAGGAATTGTCAGATCAGAAAGAAAAATGCAAAGAGATAAATCACTCGCTTGCCGCGTTAATCTGAAAGAAATTCCGAGGAGTGACGGAGCAGAGAGCAAGAGACCAAAAGGACGAAGGGCGCAGGCAGTGAACGCGTGACGGCGCCCTATGCCGTTTGCCTTCGCGAACATGTCATTGTTTATTACTGTGAGTCGCGCGAGATAGTATCATTTGAATGGTTCGAAACATGAGATTGATGCGATCCCAGCGGGCAACAGCGCTGGAACATTATCGACGTGCTGTTCTCTCCTTTTCTCTCTCTGTCCTTCTTTCTCGCTCGATCTTCGAGGCTCGTCGCCCGCAGCGTTAATTGTTTTCCTAATTCGGACACGCTGGGATGGGATTATGTACACCTTCAATTACAGTGATACATCGGCAACACGCGACACGCCACCTCCGCAAACTCGCCATCCGGACTTTATTATCGTCTCCGTATCCCCCGTTATTCTTATTGGTTTATTTTTGTGCGACGCGCTATTAAATTTATTTGCATGTAAATTTATAAGGCCATTCTTGTCAAGAATCTTATATCCCGGGGAAGTTTCCTACCTCATGCAGAGATGGAGACATTGCATGGAATTATTGAAATTACACGGATCTAATTTTTTTCCCAAATTATTTTGCACATCGAATAAAAATAACTTTAACTAATGGCTAATTATAAAGGCATGCTTTAGAAAAGGAAAGATACACTGATAATCTCAATTTAAGTTCTTGAAAAATTGGTTATAAAACGTTTAGCGGTGCGCTTATTGATTTCATCTTAATTGCGAATCGATCAAAAATTTTTTTGCGATATTTAATTAAAGGCGCCGATTGTGAGGCTACCACGGTCGTTACCTTTAATTGCTTTTAATGCTACTTTTGTGTGTACGTTCATGTGCGAATGTCACGATTAAATGAGAAAGATTTGAGTTTAAAGATAAATTTTATTATCGATGGCCAACTCATAAGAATTCATTCAATTCAGAGCGCGAGCCGAAGAAATGATACGATGTAATTGACCCGTAAAGATCGCCTTCGACTAAACGCGAAGGATAGAAAGTCTGCAGGAGGTCTCTATTGTTTCCTGTGAATGTTTGCGTGATCGGTCAATCGATGAACGTAATGATTCAGTACTTTTTTCCCACGTCGCTTTATCGACCTTTAAACGTAATCAAAATATTCAAACACGAATTAGAGCAATATAATATTAGTATTTGTCGATCTTGTTATACAGACAGAATTGTCGATTAAATGTAAGTTCGCTCCAATTCATTTCCTACGAAAAAAAATTGCAATGAAAATTGCAATAAAACTCTTATTAGTAAGGCAAAAGTACAATTAATCTTTAAGTAGATAAGGCCCGGTTGCACCAACGTTACTTTAAGCAAGATTTAAAACAATCTCTGTTTTGTTTTAAAGCGAAAGAGAGACAGAGACAAAGAGAATTTGAGGACTTGCTTAAAGTCAAAGTAACGTTGGTGCAACCGGGCCTAAGTGCTTTAAAAATAATAAAATACACAGTCAGTAAAGGTATTGCTCAGAACAAATTGCTCAGAACACTCCAAAAATAATTTTAACTTTGTATATAGTTATAAACAATAAGAATTTTACTGGACCGTACATTTAAAAATTCATCAATATGAAATAGGAGTAATGGTCATGACGATCAAAATTAAATCTTTAATGCTTAAATAATTCAATCTGAATTACTATATATATTACCCTGGTAAATTTCATGCATTTTTTGAGCAATTACTAAATAGTTATACCAACTTCTGTCTAGTAATTGAAAAGGAAAACTACTTAGGATCCCAATCAGGATGTAACGCTTTGTTTGCAGTTACTGCATACAAAAGTTGCGTAAAATCTGAATCCGTTTACTGAATAGAACCACAACAAATAATGGATATTAAATTGATTAATAAGCAAGCCAATTGCTCATGAAATGGAATAAAACTCTATCAAGTTCTTGTCCATTTCCTACTGAGTATCGGCACAACTAATGAGAATACAGTAATGTTAGATAGTAACTGGATAGCGTCTAGGAAAACTGCATATATTTCTACCAGGGTATATATATACTTGCATATATACCGTATTTTGTAGTCATTCGAATTGCGTGCCGAATTGTTTTTTCGGAGTATATAAACACAATTAAACTACTGTAGTAATATCGCGAATTGAATTGACAAGCAATTTTTATAATGATGCTCAATCAGGCATCCTATTAAGAAGATGTTAACATGCTGAAAAACTGTAGTTATATTGTTCACTAGTATATTATATGTCATAGTGTTACATTAGTTATACACTTATAAGATAGAAAAATGTAAAAACAATGAACTTCTATGTAGGCAATACTTTTGATTTTCTTTTTTCAGAACAAGATTTTAAAGAAAACTGAGGTGCTGCGGCCTACCCTACTTAAAGATTAAGAATTTCCTGTTAAATCCTCAAATGACAGGAATTGCTGTAATAGAATAAAGTAATCGGAATATTCAGCGATATTCAAGTATACAGTGTGAACATGCGATATTTCACAGATATGCGAAATTAGAATATAGGAACTGATATGCTTCTCTCGTAAATCCGGTTTCACTTAAGCATCAGTTTCGACATCGCGCGCAAAAGCGAGTGCGTCTCGCAGGTGCTGCAACGTGACGCGGAAAGGAAAGATCAGAAAGAGGAAACGTGGTGAAAGTGGTGCGATGCACTTCGGCTATACCGAAAGATTAGTCTAAGGTGACCGACTACTAATCGAGAAACCGGAGGCTCCGCGTTACCTCACGGACACGCCCTTATTCGATGCAACAGCCATCATTAACGCGCAATTTCCCTAACAGCGGATCGTTACAAAAATTATTATCATTATATATCCGAGACTGATTCTGCACTTGCTTTTTTATCGTAACTCGTATATCGATCGTATCGTTAACAGGGATTGTTTTTTTCAATTATCTAAGTGGATGACGATACTTTTTTTAAAATAAATCCTTTCTAACGACTAAACGTACAAACAGCATGTATGTATGTATAGGATTGTAGAGTATATAATAGAAGATAAAAGATGTAGAGTATGATACAGTATATATTGGTATTATATAAAAATATAAACGATATGAAATTTAAAAAATAATAATGAATCTTTTTTGAAAAAATGATGCTGCACTTAAAAACCGAAAATCATAAATATCCAATGGATGTAAAAATAATTTAGAATTTTTTAATTATTTTGATTTATTTATTTATTTAATTATTTTTAAAAGAAAAGTTTTTAAAAGACAAAAACATAATTTACACTCATAAGATGTAATAAAATGTTTAATTTTTCTAAATATAAATGAAATAATTTGCGATAAGTGAAGTTTACAACAAAACATGTCGATAAATATATAAAAACATTTTTTTATCAACACATATAAAAAATATTTTTTTTGTTAGCAACTAATATAGCTTATATTTACAATATTTATACAATAGAATTAGATGTATTCGTTATATTATACGTCAACTGTCACAATTATTAGATTCATGTAAAAATTGTCATATTTGTCGAAAGTTGAAAACATAATTTCAGCAAAATTACAAAGCAGAATTGCAATCATAGGCTCTTTTTTTTTTATCCAAAGAGAAAATTTTCAATCTCTCTTTCTTTAGTTTTCTAATTTTATTTTAATACAAATCTTAGCGGAAGAACGATAAATCTCTCTTGCCTAATCTCTCCTCTCAACCTAATACGTCTTTGTTTTCGTTGCAAGATTTTTTTCCTTCGCCTGTACGTTTTCGCGCTTGTTCATCCTTGGCCCTGTCGCATCCACTTCCGCCTACACGTGTCCTTTCCTGGTCGGTCCGATCAGAACAGCACGGTCGACCAAGCGTGCACCATACGCACGTATACGCACGCGTGTGGAGAGCAATGTGGCGCCGGGGGGCGCCTTTTCACGGGCTGACGCAGGCAGGCACGCGTGCAAAGCGAGCAATAAGGTAATGGGGCGTAACCGAGGCGGCTTTGCCTCGCGGTGAAAGTTAGCACCGTGACGTTAATTGAGGAGCGCCTTATAGCGTCCGCCGCTCGAGCCGGATAGCGAACGCTCCGATTAGTCTAAACGCTAGAAATTACGACTTGCCTGTCGAGACAAGTCATTTGCTAAATTACTACACATGATAGATATCTGAAGATCTAGCTCGATTTTCAATTTAGATTTTCAGTGATATTTAAAAGATATAGTTGGAACGGCGACAACATTCAGGTTTGAAATTTTAAATCTTGGACTTTTGTAGTTTTTTCTGGGACTCTAAACGAAAGTCTGCGTTAACAAACAAAAATTTCTTTGACAAGTTTGATGATAATAATAGACTAATGAAATTCATTATTGAGCTGAGAGATATTAGATATTGTAAGTTAAGTACAAATGCAGATGAAATATTATTTTCTATAAATAAATTTGAAATTATTAATTAATTATTAGACGCATTTCTGAAACCAAAAATAAAAATTGGAGATTTTATCTAATTATTTTCTAAAATAATTATGTAAGAAAATTTAATCACGTATGCAACATATATAAATTTTATTAATCTTTGTCTTTTAATTTTTTAATAATATACGAAAGAGAAAGATAATCTATGGAATATAATTAAGCCTCCCTGCAATATTGATCTTCGAAAAAAGAGAAATCCTCGGAAAAAGAGAATTGAGGGAAATTATAATACTGAGGAGAGAAGCCTCGCCGAGATATATGTAAATATATCATGATTTCTTTCAATAAAGCAACTGACATTTTAATCCAATCGCAATTCATGATTTCATGGTAACGAGAAGGAATTCTGGCGCTCCTGAATCCTGCGGACGATTCCGGGGCGACCGGAATTTCGTTGTAATGAAAGTCGATTATCCGCCGTCGCGTTCTGGGTCAAGAAAGCATCGAATGCAACGCTCGTTAGAATAATGGAATGACAATTACGTCACCGCAACGTTGTATATGTAAAATGGGACTCTCGTACAAGATGATGTATTTTAATGTCGTCGTCGCAGTTCGTCGTTCGGCGATTTTTACAGTCGCAAAAATTCTCAAACGGGACTCGCGTGCAGACGTATAATGTGGGTCAGGACGCGTGCGTCAAATTACATGCGGTTACACGCCTTTTTTACGCCTAACCAGTCGAGGAAAATTACGACGATACCTAACGATATTTCTCAGATATCCGTACTTTCTAATCGATCCGCGAACGCGATCGAGTGTCGTGTTGATTAGTTACTCGAAAGGAACCAGTGTTTTCTTTTATTTGAAATGATCACCCTTTGGCACTTGAATGTATTTATGTATGTATATGCAGTCAATTATAAAGCATCCCCACATTGATATAAATGTTCTATATATCCAATGAAAAATAAATTAAACAATTGTTTCATTAAAAAATAATATTTATTTTTATCATATCTTACATATATATATTCGGAGATTCGAATTTTCTAAGATATCCGAATCTCGAATAGTAAAAGTCGAATCCAGATTCGGTCCTCAGATTCGGTTCCGGATTCGTAGCAAACTTATAGCGAATTCGGTTGAATGCATTAGTGCGAACTGAGTGAATATTAAAGCCATTATATACTTATCTGAGTGCAAAAGTGAAATACAAATGCTTCTCTTATTAGCTCTGAACATCTTTGTTATTATTATTTTAAGATTGAAAGTCTGTTCTAAACATTTATATTTATAAATAATATTAAATCTCATAGGACGTAATGCGAGAAACACAACGTAATAGAAACAAATGTTTTAAACGATCTAGCTGAATATTAAATGCTTGTATAATTCTGTGTGAATTTATATTTATATTTTTTTTAATTTTATTTTTCTTCAATTGTATATGTGAATTAAAATTCAATTTTTATTATTTAAAAAGTAACTTAAATGCTAAAATTTATTAAATACGTTGATGTTTTCTTTCTTTCTGGACATGAATCTAAATCTGAAGCCAAATTCAGATCCGAATCTGAATTTAGATCCGGATCCGAATAATTCGGATATCCGGATTACCCGAATAATACAGTTTTGAGTTCTCGGATCGGAATCGATTTCGGATATCCGAATACTTAGAATCCCTAGTACTTAGGACTAAGGCTGCATATAGGAGTAGAATTACCGAATTCCAACGTCATAGAGGATCTAGGACGCGCTTTTCAGCGATTCTCATTAGAGCGCGATAGGATTGCGAGGCGCGTAATCGAGAGCGTCCTGCTCCGAATGTGGATTGCGTACCGATTAGAGGAAAGGTCGCTACGCGAGTATCGCAACGTTGCGGGTTCATTAATAATTGCATCGGGATATATCGGCGAGCCGTTACTTCATAGAGGACGACATATGTATCGTCGGATAGGAGAGTGAGACACGCGGTACACCCTCGTTACGGTGCTCCCGAGACTTTCACATTCTGCCAACGGCGCGCACGATGCCCATAAATCCTTATTAGCGATTAGGCCATCCGAAATGTAATAACGATCCACCGTACGCCACCGGATTGTATCATTAGGCGATGATGGATGATTGCGTTGCGCAATTAACAATTACCGGCGCACGTCGAATGCCTGGAGTGCGCCATCGACCGAGTCCGATCCGCACATGAGACACCCGCTAATCGAGATAACGAAGTCATGACATTTCACAAGCTGCAAATTCAACAAAGTCTCTAGACGACGTGATTTTAAATCATTCAAATTTGAACGGCGTTATAAGCGATATTATCGTTATTCATGCATTATACACACGCTAGGGTACAGTGGGATTTGTTTCGATTGGAAAGTTGAGGACCAACTCCGATCTCGAGAACTTTTTAAACTTGCTTGTGTATCAATCAGCTTATTTCTATCCAATTACACGCTATGGAACATAAACTCGAAGCGAGTGTAGTTCGCTTTTCCTTCCAGTCGATTTGGCGATCATCGATCACTTCCGCCTGATCGAACCGCCACTTGGTTCCGAAAGTCGGACCCTCGGGCCCGAACGAGAAGTCCGTAATTCACTGGGTCCGATGAAAAACGTCCTCTTCCGCGCGATATGCGCACACCATACGAGCTCCCTGTGCACTCTCCGTTCCGTACTTTCGCCGTTAAATAATTCTGCCTCGCGAGCGACGTAATTTCTTTTTTATTATGAAATATCGTTCTTCCGTCGCACCGCGAATTACGAATATTAAAATGTGGATTAGAAGCTGAGAACGGGGTAAAAACGGAGAAAATGACGCGTGAAACTTTTCTGTCGGCGTTTTCGAGAAGCGCTAAACAGCTCGGTCCGTGTGCGCCGCGGAAATATAATTTAATGAACCGTAAACCCGCGCGCGCGGTGCCAGCACTTGCTCGTATGTCGAAATTACGTTTCTGGTTTCGTGCGTCGTAAAATTCACGATGCGCCTCTCGTTTCTCTAATTGATCGGGATCGTAAATCTCCCTTCGTCCCAGTTCACGAGAGCGGACGATTTTAATAAGATGTGAATTAAATAAAAGCGGGACGAGTAACGCGCAATGAAGCGGCCGCTTTATCTCGATTTATTTTACGGATGTGTGTCAGAATTTATTACGACTGGTAATAATCGTGTTAACTAAGATATATCATATTAAACGGTAACAAGGTAAAAGCCTATCGAGAGATTCTCTTACATCTGCAAGACGTAATAATTAATTGATACTTAAAATTTTACAGTAGCAGTTGCGCGAACAGGTTTTATATGTGTATATCTTGGTAAAGAAAAAGCGATTTAAATATATATTTTCTTGTGTCATCTTCAAATTACAATGGGTAACTAATCACCGCTAAAAGACACGACTTAATTGTTATCTGCTTTTTGCGATGTATTAGATAAATTGCCGGATCTATGTAGGTTCCACTTTAACGTACATTCTATCGTTCAGTGAAAGCAGAACATCCTACAGATACCTACATTAGTGGTTTTATGCAGTTGGATTTAGCATGCGAAACGTGATAAGTCGTTACATTATTTCGACCTTATTAATCTGATGGATTTTGATAAATCTCAGCTGTCTGCTTCCTGGCACGAGCCCGGCAAACTCTTAAATTATCAAATTTTAATTGAAGTTGCTACGCTGCTCCCGATTTCACTCAATATTGCTGCACTTCTCGCCACCTGCCGTACCGATCAACACTGGCAATCAAATCTCCGCGACACAAAAAGTTACAATCTCGCCTACGGCGTAATATTATTTTTCCCTCGTCATTTGTAGACCATCGATATTTTATGATCGCTTTATATATCTGTCAGGATTAAAAGGAGGCTATTAGACTTGCTCGTGTATCGTTTAGAAGAGAACCGCACAAGGCACGTTACGTAAATCGCAAACTAGAATCTTAATCGCGATTAGCTGCGATTTAAGGATCATTACTGCTGGATTTGCAAGCGAGTCAATGACGTTTCAATTTCTCCGGCCTGGCACGGACTTGAGCCCCTATTCTTGAAAAGTATCGCATACGGCGTAAAACTAGGGAAATACTATAGTATACTTTACGTATGCTATAATATTTTCCTTATAGTTTTTCGTGTACGTTTCTTTTCAAGAATAGGGCCCTGATCGCCAGAGATCCGTCGAATCTCGTTAATTTATCGCACTTGTTGATGGACAATTGGCAACTTAATGAGATTATTCGCCGGTAAAAGTTTCGTATAAACAAAGAACTTTCTCTGCTAATCCAATAACGTCATTATAATCGCATCATTATAATCACTGTAATCCTCCGAATTGCCTATTGAGTTAAATTGGCATTAAAAAAATAATAAATAAATAAATAAAATGCGTTTGTAAGTAGATTAACTGTGGCGAAAATTTCGTGTAATGATGACGCTCATCGAGTGTTCTTTAAACGAGCAAATCATTTTTCTGCTTATCTTTGTGACACCGTGCAAAAATCTATTTTATCTTCGATGCAGAATCATGGGTTTAGTTTCGCCGTCGCGTGACAGAGCACATTTTGAGAAATCAATTCTTAAAACGGATATTCACATGATTTCATTCTCAAAACTGAAGAGCAATTCTTTGAAAAGAAAAGTAGCTCGAAGGACTTGTTATTTACACAGAAAGAACACATTTGCTGAAGTATCTAAAAATTTAGCTGGATATAGATTTGTTGGACTGTCAAAATAATATACAGGACGCTCAAGCCGATTGCTAGAATATTAAAACTTTTTGTAACATTGCTCATCATGCTTAAATATTTCCCACATTATTATTTTATAGTCCAACAAAATTATTTTCAGAACTGTATCTAGCTAAATTTTTAGATACTTCAGCAAAATCGTTCTTTCCGTGCACAGTTTTTCACCGGATAAAGAATTGTTAATAATCAAGAGGACGCGATCACAACAGACAGATTTTACCGTGATATTTCACGTTGTCTAATTTGCTCGTGCCTAACTCATATGCGTTCTAATAAATTTTTTGCACCCCACGCGCGCACATAGATACATGTCTGTGCGCAACGTGCTTAAAGTCACGAACAAATTTATACGCGGCGATAATTTATCCTAGACCACGCGGCGCAACGTTTTAATAATGGCGCCACGACGAGAGCAGATTAATTGTAAGCCACGGCTGGAGAAACCTGCGCAATAAATAAGAGAGCGAATAAATAAATCCGTCCTGTAACACGTGCAAAGAGACAGATGCTGCCGTTGCAAAACCGTTGGATGGTTTTTCCGAAGCTCGACAATATTGCCGATTGTGTGCAATCGAACTATCGTGAATCAATATACACAATCAACGCACGGAAGGAAAAGGGTAGACGCGTTGAGCTGAGGAAAAGGTTCGCGAGGCTGGATTGCGTAGAGATGTCGACATTACTGAACAGTGCGCCCTGTCGCTACGAACTGTTATAATTACTAGCGATTGGTCGGCGACCAATGTATCGCAACAGTCGCTGGTTATTAATCATATATAATGAAGTCCAAGTCCGACAGTATGTAATCAATTAAAAGTTGTTTCGAAATATCTAGTGCACTCAGTGAAAACAGGATAGTCTTGGGAACTAATGTTTCTGAAGTTAAATACCTGCAGTTTAAATACCTGCAGTTAATTTTATTAAGTATATGACGTAACGCGTAATATCTGCAACGATAAATAGAAATCATTTAACGAAAGTTTTATGAACTATATTGATAGTTAGATGTTCAAATTGTTTATTAATTGTATGAATTATTAAATAAGAGTGAAATAGCGTAATAATTTAGATATAGTTCTCTTCAATTTGCTAGTTATTAATACTATTTTTTCCGAGTGTATTCTAATGCAACGATTCCACGAAAATAGCTAAGCCTAAGACTATCGCCGGTTTAACATTTAGTGATAAATTATAAACGATGGCTATATAAATAATCTCAACTTAGCGGAAAAGCAATGTATCCGCGTTATTTAACTATGAAATTGCAGCTGGATCACGTCACGTAAAAACAAAGAGTTGCAATGATTGACGGTAGATTCGCGATAGATTTGCATTCGAAGGAAGGAAAGAGAACGTAAGAAAAAAGATGAAAGGAAACGACGCAGTGAAGAGTATGGACACGAGATAACCGGCGCCAATGTTAATAATTTCACATTACAACCAACTGTCTAATCGTTTGTATCATTTAATCGTTCCAGCCTGCGAGCGACGGACACAAATTACGTTCGTACGCACAGGCCGGGAAAATCACGTTATGCGAAAAATCACGTTTACGAGACACATCAGCGTTAGATTTTACATGAAGAGACTCGAGGATATTTAATGAAATATGCAGTGTTTTTGCATCGAAATATTAAACAGAGTAATTTAATTAATTTTTTAAAGTCTAATTAAATTAAAAAGATTATAATCATGTAGTTGAAGTGCAAAAATAAGATGCGTGCATAATTAGCTAATTAATTGATTCTAAATACGAATGCAAAATTAGAACTTTAATTTTTCCGAATAATATTTATATATATCACTATTTTTTTTGTAACCAACGTTTAGTTATAATTTTTTAATTTCCATAAAATTTTTAATAATAATAAAAAATTTCATTATGTCACTAATATTGCTTTTTTTTAATAATATATTTAACAAAAACGTACGCTGCCAATTACATATTAAACCACTATTTTAATACGTTCTAATTTCTACAAGCTCAAGTATCATTACACGTAAGTTATGAAAAATCTTTTATGTAATCAAGGAGGTGATGTCTCTTCGCGTTTTACGCGTGAATACGTGGAGCATATTTGCACATACGTGTAAGCACACGCGTGTACGAGAAATCCAGTTTGCCGCAAGTTTTTGCAAAAACGTGTTAGTGTGCACGGACAGTGATTCCCGGACAACGTGACGCAATTATGCAATGAACTGGCCAACCCCTACTCTCCCTTCTCTTCTGCTTCCACCGTGACTGCCCTCTGTATGTTCTTGCATCGCCCTCGAGCATCGTCAATTGTATCGCTGACCTTGAAGCTCTTGAAGAGATCACACTCGTGGCCTTGCAGCTTCCAGCACCGTGCTCGCTTACTGCTCACGGATCACGTTCGGCATTCTTCGGAACGTGAGCCCGCCGGTTGCTTACATTGTTGCACCGTGAGTACAACTCTGTTCCAGTCTCAAGGAATGTTACCTCTGACGTTACGAAGAAGTCCTTGGGCTCCTCTTAATGAAACGAATCTCCGCGAAGTTCTATGACATTGTTGCTGAAATTTCCTATATCTTTTGATTCGAGAAATTTCTCGGATTCGAAGATTTTTAAATATAAAATCGGTTTAAAAATATTTTAGGTTTTAATAGATTAAATTTTTTTGTTAACAAACGCAACTTCATTGCATTAAAGAGGAATTAATCAAGTAGAAAAAAATAATGTGTAAATGATAATGAAAAAAAGAAAGAGAAAAGAAAGAGGCAGCCTCGCTTGTTGCAGCACCTGCCGCTCGTAACTCGTCTGACATCCAGACATCCTCATTGCCGAAAACAGAAGCCGTCTGCCAGAATCGGTCGGTTGTACCGGTATCTCATAACGGCTCGCGCCATGAAAACAGCGTTTTAAATTGCATGGTTGTATCGATGCCTCATTAACAACGGAACATCCAGAAGTTCAGGACAACTTCTGGATACGCTTCCGCATTTCTGGGAAGCGTGGCAAAAGAGGCATAAGTTCAAGAAAATAACATTCTTGGAAAGCGTCACGCTTCCGCTTCCGTTTTATCATCATTCGCATCATTAATATCGAATATTCTATCATTCAACTATCAATGTAATTCAGTAAAACCCCCTCGTGAAATTTTAGACACAAACTATTTATGATTAATGACAGTAAAGATTTTATCAATAATAATAAAAGAATAGAGGTATATTATATCGTGTTGAAATATAATTACGTCGAAAATAATAATCTTCTTTCCGCCAGTGATTAATATTTTATATATATTTTTTTATTTCTTTTGTCTGTAACTTCATTAAATTTATTTTAGATGATTATAATGATGTAATTTGTGATAGAATTATTTTAAATTTTGATATATGAAATACAATCAATGTTATAACTCTGTCTTTTACTTTTATTAGATTTTGGCGTTCGAATCTGTGATTTACTTTGATATAAATGAAGAATGTATTGTAATGTCAAATTTATAGCACGACAATCCTGCTTGGCTCGTAGTTATTTTTTAATAATTTCGTTTTTAAATTTTTGAGTTCATAATATATTGATTTCTTAATTTTAAATAAAATTCTGTTCTGATGCGAATAGAATTCTAAATTAACGCGAATTATAAATTATATAAAATTGGGCTTTATCGATATTGATGTTAAAAGATGGGCGCTTCTTCGTATATTATGATAATTATCATCATTATCAGAGGAGAAAACTATTTATTTCAAAAATAAAAATTTTTTTCAGTTCCGGTTTTCCGAAGCGCGGTGTATATGAGATATGGGTGAGTTTTCCGCTCTTGCGTACTATCGACTGCGGTCGTGTATGAAAGGAGGCGGGGTACTTAGAATCTCTGCGGTCTGCTACATCTATTTATAGCGTGCGCCGTACACTAATGCACACGCGTGCACGTGTGCAACCACATTGGTCGCCGTGCATAACGGGCTTTTATACGTTGCACTGGATATTCCTCTCGCGGACTCCAGGCAGAGCCTGCGCATTTCTTTCTTCTTCCCCCCCGTCTTATTCTCGCTCTTTCTCTCTCTTTTCGTTATTCATCTTCTCTCTTACCACACTTATGCACGCGCGCGGAACGCACGTGTATCGCGCACACACGCGCCACGCGTGTTCCCTTACTTTCTTCATCGTGTTAGACACGTCTTAGGACGACATAAGTTACGCGACTTCCCGAAGGCGTGCCAGAGATTTTAAGAAAAGTTGTGAAGAAGGATGGGCGATCGACGTAACTTTGGAATAAGAAGGCAAAGATACTGACATAACTTGTCAAGCACTTATATCTTACCGATTGTTATATTTTATTATTCTAGTAATAATTTTGTTATTATTGTTTATAATAATACACTCGATAATGTGCGCGCATGCGCCCACATACACACACACACACGAATTTGCTTATTCTCGAGTTTCACATAAGTAATAAATTATGAATTGCAAAAATCATCCACAGTCTGGCACTGTAGCCTTTTATCACCGTCGTCCAAGAGCATCAAAGCATTTTATGAATAGAATATTACACAGAATAGATACTCAATACATCATGCTTCATACAATGTAAAAATAATTGAGAAAAGATAACGACAGTATGATTCTGCTTCTTTTAATCTTTGCAACGATTGCATTCGTGTAAACAATTTATTAACGTGTGTGTGTACATTAAGGGTTAAGATTTAGAAACATTTTTTGACATTTTTAGGATTACTCTAAAAATATCTGTAACAATTTGTTTTTTAACAATAATTTTTCAAGTTTAATAATTGTTATTGAATTTGAAAAATTAATGTTAAAAAAACACGTCGTTATATGGATATTGGAGTAAGTAATCTCAAAAATGTCTTTTTTTAATGTTTTCAAATTTGGCCTGGAGTGTATGTATTTTCATGAATGGCATAGAAAAATCAACAAAAATTAATTATTAAGCGAAAGAGATTCTAATACCCCCTCTATCGCTATATTTACCAACTTTCTACTGTAAATACGTGGACATAGCTAGAGTTCCGAAGGTGGTATATTACGTCAGAAAGGAGATGAGAATATTTTGATAAATTATTTATTCCGGTATTTTTCCGAGATTTTATGAGAATTTATAATTTACATGAAATAAAAATAATTTTACGTTTTCAAATTGTTTTAATGCATATATTGCACATATGTTGAATGTTAGAATTAGCAATCATATATTTGATGATAGTACTTGATATCGTGGTGAGATTTGTTGGAATATTATTGCATACTGCACTCAGAGCATCAATCATGAAACCTTTTTTCTCTCGGATGAAAAGTGAAAAGTTAAAAACTTCTCCACTAACTTCAATGGTAAAAATTTTCACTTTTCACTTCCCATCCTAGTAATAAAGTTTCATGGATGGGTGCATTCAGTACTATGACCACTCACTGAACGCTCAGTGAGCTCTTATATTTATTTGGTCTATATTTTTGGATCTAACGGAATATGCCAATCAGATGCAAGAGCTTAGCGAGCGGTTGTAGTACTGAATACACCAATTGATATCCAGTTTTCCTTTATAAATTTTGCAACATTGTGCAGAATTTATAAAAGATACTTTTATTAAAGTCCCTATATTCTGCAAATTTTTTTCTTACTTTGGTAGCATTTCGGTCTTAGAGACAAAAAAAAGAGAGAAAAGATTTTAGAAATAGCGAATTCGATTAGATGCACTCGATTGGACACGAGCCACTCACAGCTCTTGTACAAAGGAAAGCCTCTAGACACCGGCTGCGGTGAGTGGCTCATGTTCAACGATACGTGTCAAATAATGCGCCTCCCTTAAATTCTTTAAAAATAAATAAAATTACATAATCTTAATTTATAAGCCCGGATCTACAATAGGTGTTTTAAGCTTTAAACTAAGAAATTAACCAATTACAATCGAATGCGAAAAAAATAATCGATTATGATTTGTTCATTTCTTATGGTTTAAGGCTTAAAAACCTATTGTAGATCCAGGCTAACACTTTTACGCTTTTTTAATCGCAGTAAATTAAATTTACATGTTGTTTTAAGCAAACAACCAACAAATAAACGTTAATACTGGATTTTTTTATAAATTCTTGTAAATTCTCGTACTATTGGTATATGGTAATGTTCTTTGGTACCTTCTCCGATTTTATTTTTACCGAGAATTTTTTAACTCTAGACATAGCGTATTACCCGTTGAAAACATTTGTGGACGTGACTACGTAGTTCAATGTACCTACATGTTTTATCCACGTAGAGGAGCTAGTGGACAGAGAGATATCTAAGGTCGGTATTCATAATCGATTCTTATTTCAAGACCGTCTTAAGTAACATCTTAAGGGGATCCTAAAGCCGCCTGTATTACCAACTAACTAAATCATATAATTTTTGTATAACAAATACTTTTTTCTCTTTCACAGATTCGAAAATCCTTTTCCAGGATTAAAGTATACGTATTAATACGTGTTTGTGAGGTGGAATTTATGCCGAAAACGATCAAAAATTTCAAAATTGATATATTTTTTACCATTTCTTAGTGTAACATGACGTCTCAAGCTGTCAAGTCGTGACGATATTTATTTGATACGAAAGTTTTGCAATCTGTACTTATGAAATAGTGATCCACAAACATGTAGTTTGCACGAACAAATAACGTCGAGTTCTTAGAAGCTTTATCTTTAGTCTTAGACGCTTTATCGCAACGAATTTGTTATACGAATTTGTTATACGAAAATTGACACGAATGTGCGATTGAATGTATCATAGGTTGCGTGAGATATTAGTGTGGTAGTATATAAAGACATGTCAGTGCGCTTAAAGTCACTAGATCTATAAAGTACCGCAAACTCCTATCCATTTTGACGCGAAACACGGTCATTTCGAATTTATGCATTTATATTACGTGCTTTATTTGGGAAAATGAAGTCGTTAAGTATGTAAATCAATGTTTTTTAGTTGTAATTAGTTTATTTATAAACAAAAGAATATGTACGAATGCTTAATTTATGTGTTCTTTAGTTTAATACGGATTTATTTGCTGTAGAAGTTTAGTGCATGAAAGTGCACGAAGGGACATGTAAGTACAGTTTAAAAGATGAACCACCAATCACCATGCTTAGAATCGTGTACTATGTGCACTTCGGCCATTTTGACGTAACTTTCTGAAATCAATTGCGCTACTTTATAGATCTAGTGACTTTAAGTGCGCTGAAAAAACAGCGACATTTAGTGACTTTGTCAGAGTTCGAGCTTTGCTTTAGGATCCCCTTAAGACGCTAATGCGGCCCTCTGATTGGTTCATGACTTCTTAAGACTGTACTTAAGATGGTTTTTGAATATAAGATCTGACTATGAGAATACCGGCCTATGTGTACCATGTGCACATTAAGAAATATGTAGCCACGAATATTTCCGGTGGGTAACACATCCTAGTCATTGATTTTTGTCTGTTATGTACATTTGATTCTATTCATATTGTGTATATAATTGCGTAACAATTTAACAATGCATTATAAAAATAATATATATAATTATAAAAATTAAAATAATTTAAGCTTAAAAAAAATATTAAAAAAGCGTAAAGTTGATTTAAATAATTTTTCTAAGCAAAACATAAACCAAATAAAATGTAATAGAAAAAAGACTAAATATAATATTATTGTCTACTTTATTAGAAATAGACATACAAGCAGTTCTAATTTTTTAGTTTCGTTTTGACCGAATATAATTACGATAAAAAAATCTTGATTTTTTTTCTAATCGTTGATATATGATTATATCTTAATTGTGTAGAAGAATTATATTATAGAAGACAATATTGGATATACTTACTACAGATAAAAAGACTTTTAGATATATTTGCTAAAAAAAAATACGTTTAACTCGAATCATTGTTATATTATTATAACATATATAGGGTAAGGTTGCCGAAATCACATCACTTTTTACTTAAAGGCTCATAACTCAGAAATTATGAAGAATGTTCTTAAGTTTTTTACAGCATAATAAACTGTACTCTTTTCCCTTTCTTATGTAATTTTTTCATAATTTTTTTGCGCTATTATAACGTTTAAAATCAGGATTTTTTTCAGTATGATGCGATTTAGGCAACGAATTTCCTCGTTGCCTAAATCGCACCACACCAATATTTCTGATTTAAAACATTATGATAATGTAAAAAATTTAAAAATTACGTAAGAAAAGGAAAAAATTGTATCTTATTATGCTGTTAAAAATTTAAGAATATATTTTTCGTAATTTCTGAAACACATAATAATTTCAAGAAGTAATTTAAGGAGTTTCTACGTGAAACAAAATTAACTCTTCGTAGATTTACAATATACATTTTTACATAATAATGAATCGAATAAAAATGTAAAAAATGGAAAAATACTAGGTAACGTACGATTTAAGAAGTTAGATTATGGTGTGATTTAGGAAACTAGAGCATTTTTTGAACTTTTATTTATTTTATCTATAAAAAAATGTAAAGCAAACTTTAATCCTATTAATTTAATTTTAATAATATTCTAATCACTACGAATGGTCAAGACTTAGGTTATTTAACTTATATTTTCTGTAATTCTGCTATGAAATACGTTGAAAAATAGCAACGCTATCACGATTTTTTTATTTATGTAAATAACAACGCTCTTGTTGCACTTCATGTCATGAGTATAATAGAGTAGCATTACAGTATCATGTAAATCTTAAATAACCCGTAAGAAAATATATAAATACAATAATTGAATTTTTAAGTAAGGTAGTGCGATTTAAGAGTCGGTGCGATTTCGTCAACTTTACCCTAATAGATTTTAATATAAAATATATTGTGATTAATATGAAATATATTATAGGAAACATATAAATATATTGCTGAATGTAGAATGTACTCGTGTATAGATTTTTTATTCTTACAACACACAATTGTACAATAACTTACAACAATATTTAACTCAGTACATATATACATGTTCATGTCTAGACATGAATAGCGAATAAAGTATTAAGAATACTTTTTTTTCGATTTGTAAGCATGGAGAGGACGTCGCATTTAATTACATATTTTTCATTCTTAATTAGTATAAATCATATGTTTTTTTGTATGTGTACGCACATATGAGTATTTAACGCACGTATATCTGAGTATTTAACAGAACAATTAAACAGTTCCATACTGTAAAGAGCAGAAAAATTAAAGCTCAAATCATTCTTAAGCGAAATCATCAAGCACACATTACTGCAAAATGTAATATTATTTTTCGATGAGTCGTTTAATTTGATGATCCTCTTCGGCTAAGATTTAAAAAATTGTCAGCTCTATAATTTAGTTTAAGAGATTTTCCCACATAATTCATCATGTGGCAAAAATTATCCAATTAAGTTCTAATGTGTTAAAATCTATTTGCGAAAATATGTGGCAACTTATCTATGTGAAAATCGGGTGACATAACATTAACGATTATCATGCGAGATTTATAGTTTCTCTCCGCTAAGATTGAGCACATTGTAATACGAGTGATCCGGAAATCTGTCGAGCTCAATATAATCCGTCTCATCAAGCAGCAGGCCTTCGGTCAGGCTAACGAGCTCGGCAAAGGATGGTCTGCACGCCGGATCCTTGTCCCAGCAATAATACATGATATTATAAAGCTCCCTTTTACAGTGCTCAGGTCTGTCTAATCTGTAACCCTCTTTGATCTTTCGCATTACCTAGAAAAATATTTCGATGTAATATATACAGTTACTTTTTATAATTGATTTAATTCTTCTAATTTAATTTAATAAAAAACAATTAGTTTAGTTTAAATTTATCTTAAATTTTGTTAATTTCGTTCAAATATTGATTTGATATTTTTATTTTAATTGTTTTAAATTTAATTAAATTTTATCCAATTTAATTTAATTTTATACATTTATTTTTAATTGAATCATTAAATTATTATAGATAAAATATTCATATGCACAATAACATTATTTTAAACTGAATTCAATTGATTAAATCAGAGAACAAAATAAAAACATTAAATTAAGTTAATTAATAAATTTAAATAAAAATTAATTCAAGTAAGTATAAATTATACAATGTTTTAAATAGAATAAATATATTAATAATTACATACAGAAATGTATAATCATAAATGGAACAATTACATTTATGATTATATATATATTTGTATATATGTTATTATTAATATATTTATTTTATCAATAATGTTCTTTGTATTTGTTTGGTTTTGGCATTGAATTAATCTTTATTCGAATTTGTTATTACAATATAGAGTTGGTGCTTAGATTTGTGTAAAACCAATTAAATTAACAAAATTAATAAAGAAGATTATAATACGAGTATATTATACGCTGCACTTGGCTTAGCGCCGAGACACTACCGTGTCTTCAGATATATTGATACCTCTGCGGCAGCGAGTCCAGGATACGGTGTTGATCCTAATGTTACAATCTCCCAGATGAGGACGCCGAAGCTCCAAATATCCGACTTAACGGAGAATATGTTATCATATAAACTCTCAGGTGCCATCCACCTAATCGGTAATCTACCTTCCGATTTTCTCTCATAAATCTGATTAGCCGCTACGTCTCTGGCAAAACCGAAGTCCGCTACTTTGCACGCGCGGTTTTCGTCGATTAGGATGTTTCTGGCGGCTAAATCCCTGTGGATGATACCTTTTGATGCCAAATATTCCATACCTTTGGCGATCTATAAATAATAAATTTAATTAGTTAAGAAAATGGGTGAATAACGAGCATAAAAATACAATCAAAGACAAATAATTTATTAAGACATTAATATATCAATGAAAAGATAGAAAGTTTTTACAACTTTTAATATATGATATATTAATATATGATATATGGTATAGATTAAAAATTATAAAAACTTTCCATCTTTTCGTTGATATATTAATGTCTTAATAAATTATTTGTCTTTGATTGTATTTTTATGTTCGTTGTTGACCTATCTTCTTAACTAATTGTTGTTCAGATTCGAGCAGGTTATTTATATATTTTTGTTAATAAATTCAAATTTATTTTATTAGCTGTGTTGTATTCTTACATTAGTTAAAGATTTACAATTCGATCACTTACTTGATACACAAATCCAGTAAGATCCCTTGAGGTCAATCCGGCACCTCCATGATTTCTCTCTTCTCTGGAGGCTCTGAGGAAACTCTGCAGCTTGCCGCCACTAACATACTCCAGAATGACGAACATGGGTTCCCGTTCAGTGCAGCATCCTAGAAGCCGTACAACATTGGGATGAGGATCTAAATTCTTCATGACACGTAGCTCCTGCGCGAGATCCAATCGTTCTCTCTCGGCGGCATTCTCTTTCAGAGTCTTTACCGCCACGATTGTGGGGCCAGATTTGCCATTGATATCTAGGGCCTCGCATTTCCATACCTGACCAAAACAACCTTCGCCAAGGATATTGAAGACCTAACAATAATTAACTAATTAATTAAACGGGAATGTCTTATTTAATTAGTTAGAACTTAGCTTAAATAATTACTTGGGACTATAAACTTGGAATATATTATTTGGAAATTTATTTATTTAATACATTTATGAATTCATGAAATAATTAAATTTAATTGTCTAGTTATGTAATTTAGCCGTTTAATAACTTTAAGGGCCCTTCTTGGTCTAAAATTTTCAAAAAAATCGGTTTTTTTTCATAAATCGATATATTAAAGTGTTTAGAGTAAGATTTTAAGGTGTCTAGAATAAGGTAGAAGCTCAATTTATTTTATGTTACTTTAAATATATTATTAAACTTTAAACGCGTTTTTCTCGGAACCATATATGTTTTTGAAGTCGTTGTACAAAACTTCCACACTAATAATCCGATTGACTTGAATTTTGGTATACTTATTTAAATTAAATCGCTACTGCATGAACTAAGGATTTTATGATAACTTGAATAGTTTTTTTAATAAACAACGAGAAAGCACAGAAATTTCAGCGAAAAAACAACATTTTTTTTTACAACATTGTCATATGATGAACAATTATTATTTTTCATTTTCCTTAGTCATGCAGTTAAGAAATCATTATTAATGGTAAAACATTTTGATTTTCTATTCTAGCTCTATTGGACACTAAATTTTTTACAACGGCGGAGACCCCGGAAATTTTGACATCACTGCACTACACCTGGATACCGTCTATATTAAATATAATATTTAAGAAATAAATACGTGGCACTTACGTTAACATGTCAAGAAAAAAATCTCAAACTATCACACACTTTGATTTCACCGTTTATCTACGACCCACTTTTGAAAAACACTCAATTTTACATCCTATAGACAGAGAAGGACCCTTAATAATGTAGCGATATTCATGGAATTAATTAATTATTAACTTTGTGATCAATTAATTATCAAGTATAGAGTGATGATCACACCTTTAATCTATGCCTGGGAAATTCCCATTTATCCTCTTGTTTATTCTGAATACCTGCTTGGAATTCCTTCTCCCATGGTTGGTAACGATTGTTACGAGTCTTTGGACCTCGCCATCTCTTCAGGACGAGAGAAGGCTCGTCTGATAGATTAGAAACGCTGACTGATGTTTGTCCCTTCTGAAAATCCGATTCAGTTTTATTAAATATCTTGTTTAAAATTTGTGTAAAAATTAACTTATTTTTATTTTTATAAAAAAGGTTATATCTTCCTTTTTTAAAATCAATCTTATTTCGAGTACCATGTTCACCTTGGATTTGCGGCTACTGCAAAATCTACTTCTCAAGGACCAGGCACCCAGACCAAGACCTACAACAAGGGCGCATCCAGCTGCTATTGGTACCAGCGTCATCGCCATATCTTGCGAAGGCGGCGCAGCGGAAGGTGCAACCTTCGAGCTTAATGCAGGAGTTTCCACTTCGTTTATCTGGACGCTTTCTTCTGTATTGACAGTATTGACAGTACTTATGGTATTGCCGTTGACGTTACTGTCATTCTCCTTAGGTTTTATTCTCTCCAACTCAAGTTTCGTAGTTTCAGGATGGTATTGTTTCGGTGGTAAAGGGGGTAAAGGTGAGGGGAAGGACGATAGACCGAGGAACGGTGGTCGTATTCGACTACCAGAATTAGATTGATTTGAATATGGTATCCTGTCAAAAAGTTAAATCAGGAAGAATTCTTTAGATACAAAAAATCTAATCTGTTTTGTGTGTGTATGTGCGTGCGCGCGCGCCAATTAAATTTGTTTCAAATAAAATTGCTCTGTAATTTAGTAGTGCGCACAGAGAAAAAGATTCGAGAGTTATATTTACATTTGTTTCATTGAAACAAATCTAATTTTAAATGAAACATATTTTGTTTAGTCAAAAAAATTTAGTTTTTAATGAAAGTAATCACATTTTTAATTTAAACATCCATTTGGTTGGACTATTCCAATGCATAAATTTGTTTGATTTAAAGAAATCTTTTCTCTGTGTGCAATTACATACTTTCTAAGTTTAATGTTTTTAACTTTTATTTCTTAATTTAATATTTATATCATATTTATATGTAAATGTATTTATATAAAATGATATTGATATATCTCTTATAATATACATATATGCATAAACAGTGGGTATTTCGTCGACTGAATGATCTATTGAATTGATATCTTGACATAAGAAATATAGGTTCTTTATAACAAGTATAACTTCTTACATTCTGCAATTTTTTCATTCATGCAGTGTCCATTATCGTTAACGAAGTGGAGCATGAATAATAGAACGATCACCGCTGAATTCCCTTAAGGTCGCGTGCTATTCCTTGCCATTTATGGAAAAAACTACTATTTTGCAAGCTCGTTTAATTTAACATAGTTTTTATTAAAATGTTAATTATTAAAATTTTTTCTAAATACAATGAGAGAATAAATTTTTATCAAATTAGAATAAATTATATAATTACAGCGCAAGTTTAATTATTTTAAAATAAGTTTTATTTTTTAAAGAAATAATTTAATTGTTAATCTTAAAAATACGGAATATATTTTTTAAATTGAGAAGTTCCATATTAATAAATATAAAAGGGAAACTTTCATGAATATTCTGACTATACGATGCAAAGAATTATTTGAAAATGATATAGTAAAAATGTAACATATACGAAGACGTTGGGTTCTTGCATATTATTAAATCACATTTCTAAATTATCATTTGACCGAAATTCATAAATGATTTTAAAATAACATGTTTATTATTAATTTTTTTCTAAAGCTCAAAAATATTAATATATTTAGAAATTAATATTTTTTTTTACATATATTTCATATTAGAACAATACTTGCTTATTTATCCTTAAAAAATCTAAAATCTTTTAGAATTTTACCTTCAATGTCAATGTAAATTAACTGATATAACTCTAGAATATTTCTACATATGTACATATGTTCCTTCTTCGAAATCTAGCATTTACATTTTGCATTGTGTGTGTGTGTGTGTGTGCATGTTTTTTTTTTTAATAAACACGATAGATTACATTGACCTATCAAAAATATCAACGCGCATAAGCGTGGGAGCGTGTATGTGTATGAGATCACGCACCTTATCCTTGCCCGATTCGTTGTCGATTCGTCCTCGATGTTGACGAGAACCTCACTCTTCGCTGTGAGTTGACCGTCGGAAACGGTCACATAGAATAACAGGTTCTGGCCTGCCTGAAAAGAAGAATGAGCAAGAAGCGTAATTCAAGCGCTTTGACATTTGAGCATTCGCGATCGCCATATGTAGACACACTGTGCCGTCAATATTGAAAAGATACACTATACCTTTCTTTGTAATACATTTTTTCAATAATTCCTATTTTAGTTCAACTTGTGCAATTTTTGCGTACCTATGTATGAAATATGTATGTGTATCGAAATACATCTACACTCTCTAAAAGTGAATTGGTGTATTATCATTGACTTCAGTGCTACACTTATAACTGATGTGTAATCAGTAATAATACACTAATTCATTTTTAGAGAGTATATACATATATTTATTTATTTAGCCATTTTTGTATTGAATACTATGCAGTATAACATTTAAAGTAATAGTGAAACATTTAAAACATGAATCTTTATAATTATTAAATAATTAGTATAAATTTAATTAGCCAATTAATACAAAAATACATACAATTTATTTCATAAATTATATTTTTACAACCAAAAAAAAAGTTAAATATACTTTAAATTATATCATAATTAATTATGAACATCAATCTATATATTTTCATCAAAATTTCGTATTTTCGTATAAATTATATTATTAAATTATTCAAAGCAGAAATTTTTATTTGAAATGAAAAGTTTTGACAATTGACAATTGGCAAAAATACTCACTCTTCCTTTGAGAGTTTCATTGAGAAAAATTATGCCGGTCCTATTGTCGATGAAGAAGGGTAATGGTGACTGAGGTCTGTTGTCCCCGTTATAATTGTGTGGTTCCAGACCATAAGTCAACTTATCCTGCTCGTTGTCCTCGGCGCGAACCCTGGTTATGACATTTCCTACCGGCTCGGTTTCCGAAAGTTTCCAGTTTCGATAATCCAGCCCTATTATGGGCGGTGTATTATCGCTCAATTGGCTCCCTACAAGTAAAATAATTTGCCACTGACGACTTTCGTAGAACTAACAAATTTTTTGGTGTTTCAATATTCTAAAACTTTACAAGTAAGTTTAAAAATCAATTAAGAGAAACAATCCTATTTTCGGTCAAAGCGAACCTTGGATTATTTCTCTTAATTAATTTATTCTCATCAGTCTAAATTCTAAATTATAAATGTTTAAAAATTAAAATTTTTGAAAATCTCTGTGATTTTGAAATTAAAAAAAAATTTTAAATCTTAAGCTTTTAGATTATTAAGATTACAGTATTTTTTTATCTCCTTAATCTCTTTTCTCTTCGTTGTTCTTCTTGGTTTTTGTGCATAAATAAACCGTATTAAAAAATTTTAATGTTACTGTCTTAAATTATCAAAGTTCTTCGTTTAACTTGTAATTACGATGATTGGAATCTCCGATTGAAGTATTTACAGCATTAGAATTCAGTCCGCTGGCAATTAATAATTCGTCACGGAAGGTTGACAACGCGACTGAAATACCGTTCAAATCGGCTTCGATTCCTCGCAACCGCGAGTGCGTTTTGAGCACAAGCGACGAGCTTGCTGTTTTACGCTCGAGTTCTAATTAGCCCCGAGTTTACCAAACGATAATGAGAGAGAACAGTAGGTGGAAATGCGCGCGCACCTAGAGATCGGCCTTGATATGCATTCCTTCTTGGATTTCGAGTTCATATCGCCAAGTAGACTGTGAACCTCCACGAGTTTTGCGCATTTTTGACTGTTCCTTATATGCAACCTCCGTTTTATGCATAAATCTCTTTAGCATTCTATGATCTTTCATATTATTTATTATTACAACATATCTCTTTTGGCTAATTATATAATTGCTGAAGTGCAGTAGAAAGGAAGTAATAAAGAAATTTTTTTTAATAGAAAAATATTAAAGTTGTTGGAAAGGAAATTCAGGTAGAGAGCGATTATTACAGACGTTTGTTAAAGACTTTCTTTGGAGACATGTAATTTCTCATATTGTTCTCATCGTGTAATTACTAATTCCCGCTAAATTGCTTATACCATTTCCGTATCATAGCTTCTCGTGTAAGAAAAGCGAATAACTGGATCTCGCGGCGGTTCTATACACCTGACTGCGCGTCTCCGACGAATAATCGTGCCGTGATTTCGCGGTAACCACACATCAACGATTCTCGACCTCTCTTATTAAGAATGATCAACTCGGCGAGTTATGCTTGGAATAGAAAGTCACGGCGAGTGGTCGCATGAAGAGCGTTATGATACCGTCCGACCGATCTGATATGGCGCGAAAGGCGCGCATATATATGCTAGAAATAGAAAGTGCATCATGCACGTTTGCAATTCACAAAATTCAGATTTACTTTGACCGAGTAGTGATAATGAACTCTTCTCGCGAATTTAATTGCGCATCTTGCACGCGCTTTTTTCGTTGCGTGCTCGCTTCCTTTTCACGAACATGAATTGCACGTTATTTGCATCGTTTTGTCATTTGACTTTTCTGATAAATTCTAAAGTTGTTCATAAAAATAAGATTAGATTTTTATTCACATATAAAAAAGAGGGAAATAAATTAAAGTTAGAAAAACCAAGGACTCGATAAAGTTTCTTCTTGAAATAAGAAATTAAATAGGAATCCGTCATTATTAAAAGTATGGCATTATTTTATCCATTCTAAAAAAACCTAGGGGTTTTACCCGCTTAAAAAAATCCGAAATTTGTGGATTTTTTGGGGTTTTATTGGGATTGTATAAGAAAAATCAATTTGTTAATCAGAAACGTATAAAAGGAACGTATTTATAAATATTTAATGAATATAGGTATACTAAACTAACTAGACTGATATAATTTTAACATATCATATCAATTTTAATATA